>NC_142950.1:8176136-8199681 GCF_046866305.1 Octopus bimaculoides
TATATATATATATATATATATATATATATATATATATATATATATATATATATATATATATATATATATATATATATATATATATATATATATATATATATATATATATATATATATATATATATATATATATATATATATATATATATATATATATATTAGCAACAGAGGCAGTATTATTACCGAGAGGTGCTGGCGAAATGTTGTAGATTCGAAGACATGTGACAAAAATTGAGGTCAAAAGCATGTCATGGATTTGGTCTCCCTTTGAAATGAAATGCAAAGCCAACGGGGAGAAAAAACTGTAGGAATCACATTGTTAGATATTTTATATTCTATAGTGAAATGTCTTATCTGAAGAAACATTTCTTAATCGCATCACTAGATCTGAAAGAGTTTGCTTTTAAGCTTTTTTTTGTAAATCTAAGTAGAATTCAATTTTACGATTCAAGAACGTTCAACTTCTAACAAGTGTGAGTGTATGTTAGTATGTGAGAGTTGCGGATATGAGTAAGAATACATATAAATAAATAGATAGAGAGAGAGAGATACAAACATAGATAGATAGATTTGTATATACAGGGTGGCCCAAAAGTAGGTTTACAGTTATCACGTAGGCACTTTAAATATATTTTAAAACATTTTATTACATTTAAATTTCTATCTTACAAACTATAAAGGGAGATTGACAAAATTAATTAAATTAGAATAGAATAATGGTTTCATATTTTTCTATAATTAAGATCTAAATTGTTAATACATGAATGCGAAAGAGATAGTTGAATAACTGTAAACCTACATTTGGGCCAGCCTGAATATATCTTTTAAGTTTGTTTACGGGAAACGTCTTGAATGTGCAAATAAAGCTCCTAATGGGTCATTCTTGTCTCGTTGTCAAATTGTCTTTTGCGTTCACGTTGTGCCAATTTCGGGCATTCGCTAATGATGCCATACCGTTTCATCCCTCTCACCACACATTCTGCATTTGTCGCTGTAGGTAGTGCTATCCCTCCACCAGCTGGTCATTGACGTATGTTCTAATAGCCAGCTGGAGGAGGTGTTCTCCTGGGGCTTCAAGCTACAGTAGCAACAACCCTTAGTGATTAACCACATTTAAGTGGCAAATATACTTCACGTTGTCATGCAGCTACTGTTTATACCTCGTTCAGAGATTTATTATATATATATATATATATATATATATATATATATATAATAATATTAGGGACAAAATCCAAATTACAGGTAAAAACTCAATTAAAATCAATTTATAAAAAATTAAAATTAAATTGAGCTTTATAGATAGAATATATATAAAATATATAGTTTTAAGGAAAATAACCAAGTTTCAAGAGCTCATCGATGAAAATCCACTATCACATATAGAAAAATTAATAATTAAAAGCACAATAAATACTTTATATTATACTCATTTATTGTGCTTTTAAATATTAATTTTTCTATATGTGGTAGTGGATTTTCATCGATGAGTTCTTGAAACTTGGTTATTTTCCTTAAAACTATATAACTATATATATATATATATATATATATATATATATATAATGTAAACGACGGGCATCTTTCAGTTTCGTTCTGCCAAATCCATGCTTAGCTATAACAGAACACACTTGCCCAATGTGCCGCCACGCGATGGAACTGAAACCAGAACCATTTGTTTGCGAATCAAGCTTCTCACCATGCAGCCACGTCTGTATATATACACGTGTGTGTGAGTGTGTACGTGTGTGTGTGTGCGCGCGCGCCCTTTCATATACGTGTATGTGTGTGCATGAATGTTGGGGATTAATTACGTATTTGATAAAGTATCGTGTCAAGAATTTTAAATTTTAAAGTGAGGGTCAGCTACCGCTTAACCATACGTCCATCTCATATGCATAACAGAAGATTACGCTGCCCTCTAAATTAATTCGCTAACATTTTATTTAGAGAAGGACTTTTAATTATATCTGTGTCATCCGACTATCGCAAAATAAAGTACTCATAGAAAAAAGTAAATTTAACTTTAATCTAATTTCCTCACACAGGGAACAATTTGCTTGACTAAAACCGTTCAGGGCGGTGCTCCACCATGGCCGCAGTCAAATGACTGAAACAAGTAAAAGAATAAAGGAATGTATATATATATATGTTAAATAATGAGGGTAGAAATTAATAATAATTAATTAATATCAATTTAAACCAGTCGCCAAGCATACTTAAAAAATCCGAAGATTTATATATATATATATATATATATATATATATATATATATATATATATATATATATATGTGTGTGTGTGTGTGTGTGTGTGTGTGTGTATATGAATGTATGTATTATATGGCTGTGTTGTAAGTAGCTTGCTTCCCAACCACATGGCTCCGGGTTCAGTCTCACACCTTGGAAAAAAATGTCTTCTACTATAGACTCGGGCCGACCGAAGCCTTGTGATTGGATTTGGTAGACGGAAACTGAAAGAAGCCCGTCGTATGTGTGTGTATATATATATATATATATATATATATATATATTTGTGTGTCTCTGTTTGTCCACCTCCCCAGCGTCGCTTCACAGCCGATGGTTTGCTTACTTCCCCGTAACCAAACGGTTCGGCTAAAGTCACTGACAGAATAAGTACTCGGCTTATAATGAATAAAATCCTGGGGTCGACTATTTCGACTAAAAATTATGACCTTTAAGGTGGTGCACCAGCATGGCCACAGCGAAATGACTGAAACATGCAAACGAATAAAAGAACTTATATATAGATATATATTGGAAAAAATAACAAGGTACTCAGATATCTGGATGGTTGTACATTTATATATAGCAACATTTGAAATGTAGCAGCATTTGAAATATTGTCCAGGTAAATCTAGCTGAAGAAGTAGACTAATCAATACTACGATAACAAACGTATTTGAAGAGTCCGAAACCCAGGTCCTAGATTATCCGATTCTGAGTTGTCCATTTATCTAATGTTCTTCCTAGAGGTTAAACGAAATATTTTATAGTCGCTACCTTCCCACGTCTTTGCCAGTGAAGCATTACTATAGCGTCGTAAATTTATCGACTGCTATTTCCAGTAAACATTGGTTCCTTGTTATACCATTATTCTATATATATATATATATATATATATATATTCATTCTTGAACTGAATTCCCCTTAATAAACACTTTTATATATTCTAAGAATGGTACACGTAACTATAATAGATAGTTTGTGCAAAAGCCTATCTTCTAGGGAAGGAATTGGGTTACGAATAATGTGTGATATGTAGTGATTAGTATATTTCTGTAATCGATGGTATAGCTTCGTGGAGTAGTTATAAAATATGCTATTATCTCAGATGGCCATCTGTTATTCGTAAAACTTCGAACTAAAATCTGTGTTCAGTTCTTGAATTGCTAGTTTAGCAAATAATTACCCATTCTACTTGACAAGTGCAGAGAAGCATAGCATATACAGGGAGTTGCCTAATATGAGGAGGTACCCCAAAAGCAACCGGAATTTTGCAAAATGTTATTCAGTTATAGGCGCAGGAGTGGCTGTGTGGTAAGTAGCTTTGCCTACCAACCTCATGGTTCTTTGTTCAGTCCCACTGCGTGGCACTTTGGACAAGTGTCTTCTACTATAGCCTCGGGCCGACCAAAGCCTTGTGAGTGGACTTGGTAGGCGGAAACTGAAAGAAGCCCGTTATATATATATATATATATATATATATATATATATATATATATGAGTGTGTCTGTGGTTAGCGTACTACCCTCGTAAACGCTCGATCATCGGTTCGATTCCTGGACTAGGCAGCTCGTTGTGTTTTTGAGAAAAAAACCCACCTCATTTCACGTTGCTCCAGTCTACTCTTTTGTAAATGAGTAACCTTGTGATGGAATAATCTTCCGATCAAGGGAAATGTTGGACTGCTCTCCTAGACAACAGGATAGACAATTGACGAGTCCCTTAAAACCTTGGGAGTCATTGGGGTGCTATAGCTATACAGCGTGTCTAGGGCGAGAAAACCTGGCGGAGCCCATCCCTCGCCAGGCTAAAACTCATTTCTACAGCTGAGTGGACTGGAGCAACGGGAAATGAAGTATTTCGCGCAAGAACACAATTCATTGCCTGGTCCAGGAATCGAAACTACAATCTTACGATCGCAAATCCAACACCCTAACCACTAAGCTATGCGCCTCCACTAGCCAATGGAGTGGCGACATTCAAAGGTGAAAACAATGCGAAGCGCATTATAAGATGATACTATGATGCTATTATAATCGTACAAGTCGACGAGCTCCCAGAATCGTTAGTGCGCCGGACAAAATGCTTAGCGGCATTCCTGCTGGCTTTACGTTCTGAGTTCAAATACCGCCGAGATCGACTTTCCTTTTCATCCTTTCAAGGTCGATTAACTAAGTACCAGTTGTGTACTGGGGATCGATGTAACTAGCCTCCTTCCCCAAAATTTCAGACCTTGTAATTATAGTGATCATGTGACCGACCAGATATTGCATTTCGCTGGTCACAATGCGCTTTTGCATCGTTTTAGCCTTCAAATGAAACCACCCCGGTGGCTAGGCTAGCAGGCCTACGTTCCACCACACGATCGAAGGGGAAATAGAGCAATGGGAAATTAAGTGTTTTCCCCAAGAACACAACGAGACGCCCTTTCAAGGAATCGAACCCGCGATCTAGCGATCATGAGTGCGGCAGCCTAATCACCAGGCCACGCTCATTCACTGTGCTTATAGTAGAAAGGAAAATGATAGCTATTATATTATGGTAGAAAGGATAATTATAGTTATTATATTAGAGAGTGAGAGTTCGTGGTCTAATGGTTTGGATGTTGCACCCTCGATCTCGCGATCGTGGTTTCAATTCGTTGATCGGCTGGTGCATCGTGTCCTTAAGCAAAACACTACATCTCACATAGCTCTGGAATCAGTTCCATACCTGGCGTGTGGTACGCTGTGCATCTGTTCAAGCAACGTTGAACCCACAAAGGATTAAAGCTAACGCACAGCGCATACGTTTGTTCGCTACATTTGTGCAGGTTGTTCGGCAAAAACTGAACGCTTGTACGTCGTCTTCGATAGAAGATTCTATGGTATTAAAGAGACGAAGGTGGACTGCGATGTCCATATACTCAATTAATTCATCCAGACTATTCTAGCAGAAAATAGACAAACTATCACCTAGACTGCTAGTTCGTACCACCATTGTTAGCAACAAAGCTTCATGCACGGTTTAAGATGGGTGATAGAACTGCAGGCGGTAGACAATATATATCACGATAAACATTGAGTACAACCAAGATGAGTAGCTGGTCTTGTCTGTAAGACTACTATATAAATATCCATTATTTCATATCTGATTGCAGATGGAAGAAACAAATGGTAGACAAGCAGTGAGAAAACATAGAAGTATGTTTAAAACACGTTACACATTCATGCATGCATAATATAGCATTATTAATGTTTAAGCAGATATTTTAACGTACAACATCTGATATGAATATGTATAAGTGTGTGTGGTGGTATATATGAGTGTTTGTACATATATATATATAAATATATATATATATATGTATATATTATATTATATGTTAATAGATATATACATACATGTATATATAATATATATTGATATATATATTATATATATATATAATATATATATATATATATATATGTCTATAAATGTTATAAACATGAATATATATATATTATATATATGTATATATACATGCACACAAATTTATAGAATTTATGCATCCATGTGTGCGTGTTGTGTGTATTATATATATATATGTATGTATGTATGTATATTCATATATGTGTGTGTCTGTGTGTGTATACGTATATATGTATATGTTGATATATATATATATATATATATATATATATATATATATATAGACAGATATATGTATGTATGTGTGTGTATATATATATATATATATATATATATATATATATATATATATATATATATATTATATATATATATACATAATGCACATGTACATATATATATATATTTGTATGCATTTATGTGCGTATGCATGTAATGACGTCTATAATGAATTGCTTTCAAACTTCATGTTCAATGTCGTTAATTAAATTTCGAAAATACTATAAACTTTGGCGAAATTGCAATAATGGAAGAAAGAAAAATTTAATTTTTGCATATGGATATAGACGCCATCATGTGTACACAAGCATGTGAGTGTACTTAATCGTGTATACATATATTTGTCTGTCTACGTACGCCTGTTACGCTTGTATGTGTTTCTCTGTGCATACATACGCAAACTGACATAAGTATATTTGTGTATATAAGCACATATATATGTGAGTGTGTGTTTGTGTATGTATGTATATATATATGTATGAATATGTGTATGTATATGTAGATATATATTTATATATATATATTAAGAGAGAGAGAGATAGGGGGAGAAAGAAAGGATATCATGTCTGAGGATATATGTACGTATATACATGTGTGATACTGTGCTGTGTCTATAAGGAGGGCAACCAATAAACTCGATCCAGGTAAAATGACTGTATTGTTTCAATCATATTGGGCTATTGGGAATCGAAATATTCATATACACACACATATATATATATATGCACACGCGTATATATACATGTATATGTGTGCGTGTGCTTGTGTGTGTATGCATTGATGTTTGTTTTTATACGAAGTTATATATATATATATATAAAAGCAATTTAACATTCAACATAAGAATCGATTAAGCAAAACTTTTTGGTAGAGAACATATTCAATGATTTTTACAACAAAAATGAGTGGCTTGATCGCCGATCTCAGACTGACGATAGCGCGGAAGCCAAAATTTTGAAGTCACTGCCAACTTTTTCATTGTAAATATGTACAATTGTTTCTTTACCAACTCCACCTTCAACGAGTAGTTCACCTATCATGGTTTATTATTTAAGGTTACGTCGATACCTCCGTGGTGTTGTTTTGCATTTATAATAAAATATATATATTTCGTATGTGTATTTCCTGTGCAAGATTCTTGATGTTAATACGTGTGTTGAAAGAAATACAATTAAACCTTGGGAGAGGCATTATGTCGGTAATAAACACACGCACTGGTTCAGTCCTTTATTAATTTATATAGTTTTTTGTTAAATTATTTCATTGCATTCTTGCAATCTCTTCAGTAACTTGTCTCTCCACTTCCATTTATTGTGAATGTATGATCTGGCGTTGTTTCGAAACTGTTTGGTATGAGCATGTGAGTGTGTGCACGCTCGTATGTGTGCACGCATATATATATATATATATATATATATACAAATTATAAAAATAATTTTAAAAAATATACAGAACTGTACTGTTTCTACTTCGCGGATTTTTCACCTTTCACACGGTGATTTTGGAACGTAACACCTGCAATAACCGAGTGATTACTGTGTTTATACACATCACTCCTTAGCACTGTCACCCCATATTCCGTTCAAGACGAGCAACTGAATAGCGACAATAGTAATTGAACGAGGGGCCTGTCTCGCCAGTCAGTTCGTAGCGTCAACGTCTTCAGTCTCTGTTGCTGAAGAGAAGATAACCTCTCCGAAATGCACGTATCCAATCGGCTCTGTGTTTACATCTATCTGTCTGCAGCAAGAAAGTTTTCCCCATGATTAAAACACAGTGAATCGCCATCATATGGGTTCGAATATGCCTCAAGCATATTTGAACTGCTTCCAACTTTCTATTTATCCGTATATCTTGTTTCTTTATTTTTTTTTTATATATATTTTCATAATATCAGCAATAAATATTTGTTTTTATCTTTTGAATATTGCAAACTTTTCCACTTCATTTTATCAAGTTATATTCTATTTCATTTCACAACGAATATTTTTCAATTTATATTATTTCTTATTATTTTATTTTTATATTCTTTCTTATTATATTTCATTGAAAACATTTTTTCTCCTCACTTTATTATATTCAATTGTTCTACATTTATTACCGTGAATTCTCTTCATTTTAAGAATTGTTTTTATGTTTTGTTTTCTTTGTGGGGGGGGGGTTCATTTTATTAACGTACCTTGTATTTTTGCGCTCTCGATAATTAAGTATTTATTCTTCTACCCTCTCCCTCACCCCATATTATTCATTGATATATTATCATTATTATTATTATTATTATTTTTATCATCGTCGTCGTCTCGCCGTTGTTGTTGCTGTTTTTGTTCTCGTTTTTTTTTGTTTCTCTTTCTATTCAAACAGTTTTCAACCCACCCCACTTTATATTTCAATATTCAACTCACCTCTTCCTCTTCTTGCTCTCTCTCTCTCTCTTTCCCTCTCAATCTCTCTCCTTCTTCCTCTCTATTAATCTCTCTCTCCTTCTCACTCAATCTCCCTTTCAATCTACTCTACCCCTCCCTCCTTCTATCGCCCCCTATCCTTCCATCTTACACAATCTCTTCCTCTCTCCCTCTTTCTCTCTATAAATCTCCCTCACTCCCAACCTCTTTTTCTCTATTAATCTTCCTCAACCAATCTCCCTGTCACCCTCTCCCTTTCTCTTCTATCCCACCTTCTCCCTCCCTCTCACTCAATCTCTCTTTCAATTTTCCTCTGTCCCCCTCTCTCGCTCTGTCCCTCCGTCTCCCTCCAATTCGCTCAATCTCTTTCTCTCTCTCCCTCCCTCTCTCTCTCTCCCTCCCTCTCTCCCTCCCTCTCTCTCTCTCTCTCTCCCCCACTCTACTTTCTCTCTCTTCGTCTTTATCACCATGTCTACACTTTAAGTCAGTTTTACTACCACAATGTCATACATTCTCTTATCTCCTGTTTTCTCAACATATCACCCTCTCAAATAAACTGCTAGGTTACGGGGACATAAACACGCCAACATCGGTTATCAAATGATGGCGGGGAGACAAACACAGGCACACACACACACACACACACATATATATATATATATAGCAACATCAAAGGCAGGTTAACTAGCAAGTTAGTTTTTGTTTGTGGCAGATGTTCAGGTGCAATAAAGACTGCAAACAAACAGGAAACAACTTCTATCTCATTCCAGGGTGAAAAACTAGAGGTAGTCGATAGCTTCCGCTATCTGGGCGACCAAGTTAGTAGTGGGGGTGGGTGCGCTGAAAGTGTAGCTGCTAGAATAAGAATAGCCTGGGCAAAGTTTAGAGAGCTCTTACCCCTGCTGGCGACAAAGGGACTCTCACTCAGAGTAAAAGGCAGACTGTATGACGCATGCGTACGAACAACCATGCTACATGGCAGTGAAACATGGGCTGTAACTGCTGAGGACATACGTAAGCTCGCAAGGAATGAAGCCAGTATGCTCCGTTGGATGTGTAATGTCAATGTGAATACCCGTCAGAGTGTAAGTATCTTGAGAGAAAAGCTGAACATTAGAAGCATCAGTTGTGGCGTGCAAGAGAGACGATTGCGCTGGTATGGACATGTGGTGAGAATGGAGGAGGATAGCTGCGTGAAAAAGTGCCACACCCTAACAGTTGAGGGAACCCGTGGAAGAGGTAGGCCCAGGAAGACCTGGGCTGAGGTGGTGAGGCAAGACCTTCGTACATTGGGCCTCACCGAGGCGATGACTACGGACCGAGACCTTTGGAAATGGGCTGTGCGTGAGAAGACCCGGCAAGCCAAGTAAGATCGTTGCCAGTGCCCCTGGACTGGTTCTTGTGCGGGTGGCACATGAGATGCACCATTTTGAGCGTGGCCGTTGCCAGTACCGCCTGACCGGCTCCTGTAGGATTTTCGAGCGAGATCGTTGCCAGTGCCCCTGGACTGGCTTGTGCGGGTGGCACATAAAAGACACCATTTCGAGCGTGGCCGTTTTCGTGCGGGTGACACGTAAAAGCACCCACTACACTCTCTGAGTGGTTGGCGTTAGGAAGGGCATCCAGCTGTAGAAACTCTGCCAAATCAGACTGGAGCCTGGTGTTGCCATCCGGTTTCACCAGTCCTCAGTCAAATCGTCCAACCCATGCTAGCATGGAAAGCGGACGTTAAACGATGATGATGATGATGATATATATATATATATATACACACGACGGGTTTCTTTCAGTTTTCATCTGCCAAATCCACTCACAAAGCTCTAGTCAGCCCCAGACCCCAGAAGACACTTGCCCAAGGTGCCACACAGTGGGACTGAACCCGGAACCAGGTGGCTAGGAATCAAGCTTCTTACCACACAGCCATGCCTGTGTGTATGTGTATCGGCCTGTGTTTGTCCCTCACGACCGCTTGACAATCGGTGTTGGTGGAGTAATGTCCCCACAAATTAGCGAATCGGCAAAAGACACAGATAGAATAAGCACTAAGCTTAAAAAGTAAGCGCTGGAGTCGATTCATTCGACTAATAATAGTTCAAGGCGATGCCCCAGCATGGCCACAGTCGAATGACTGAAACAAGTAAACGATAGAAAATAATTATTATTTCAAATTTATGCCACAAGAGCAGCTTGGCGGAGGTGGGGACGAGTTGATTACATCGACCCCAGTCAATCATTTTATGAAAGGATGAAAGGCAAAATCGGCTTCGGCGGAAATTGAACTCAGAACGTAGCAACGGGCGAAATACTGCTAAACATTCCGTCCAGAGTGCTAACGATTCTACCAGCTCGCTGCCATAATAATAATAGTAATGGAAATCCTTTCTGCTATAGACACAAGACCTGAAATTTTAGAGAAGCGGCTAGTCGATTACATAGGACAGAATTTTTATTGCCCTTTTTTCATTGTTCTGGAACTGAACTCACTACCATGTGGTCGGGAAGCCAGCTTCTTACCGTACAGCCACAACTTCGGCCCCACAGAGAAATGCCCCTCAATTTTGATAATTCTTTATCAATATCTTTCGGTATTTTCATTAAATTTCTTTAAACATTCCTTAGTAAAAAAAACAAAAAGATTAACGACACAAAAATAACAACGGATTTATTGTTTTTCAATCAAAATTTTTTCTTAATTATACTTTTTAATTTCATTTCAGAAATTTACATGATGGGGGTCGATAAGTTATCAACGTCTCCCATGAAGGGGGTCGATGATATAAGAGGTTTCCCGACCTCTAATCTAAACAATTAATGTTTGTTTGTATTGTTTTTTTCTTTCTATGATTCTCTCCTTATCCTCCTCTTTCTCCAGCCCTTGCTCTTCACCTCTTTATATCTCTTTTTCTTTTTTCTCATTGCTCCTTTCTCTTTCCTTCTTTGTTTATTTTTTGTCTTTCTGTCCATCTATCTCTGGCAAACTTTAATACTCTCTTTCTTTCTATCTCTCTTTCTCTTTCTCTCTCTTTCTCTTTCTTCCTCATTTTCGCTCATTCTCTCTTCCTCTCTCAACAGGCGTGGCTGTGTAGTAAGACGTTTACTTCCCAACCACATAGTTCTGGGCTGAGTCTCATTGCTTGACACCTTGGGTAAATGCCTTCTTCTATAGCCTCGGGCCGACTAATGCATATATATATATATATATATATATATACACGCGCATACGCACACACGCACGCACACACACACGCACATATATATATATATATATATATATATATATATATAATTTATATAAGGGCATTAACTATATAGTAATGCCTCATGCTTAGAGGGACAAAAAGATGCAGCTTACTTCACAGTTTTTGCTGTATTGATTGAGAAAACAGTGGTTTACCGTTAAATTAAATGTTTTTAGGAGATTAATTTTTGAAAGTTGCATTCCCTCGCTTTCGGTAAATATGTTGCTTATTTTTTGGTAGTTTTTGACTTTTTTAGTCCCTCTAAGCGTGAGGCATTACTATATAGTTAATGCCCTTATATAAATTATATATTTATGGGAAAAAGACGATGAGTTTTTTTCACGCTGACTACTTGATAGATTCTTATAAAGATTTTATCCTATATTATATTATATATATAAATATAGGTGTAGCTGTGTGGTAAGAAGCTTGTTTCTCAACCACATGGTTCCGGGTTCAGTGCTATTGCGTGGCATTTGAGCAAGTATCTCCTACGATAGCCTCGAGTCTACCAAAGCCTTGTGAGTAGATTCGGTAGACAGAAACTGAAAGAAACCCGTTTTATATGTATATATATGTGTGTGTGTGTGCGTGTGTGTCTTTGACAACCAGTGTTGGTGTGTTTATGTGTCAGTAACTTAGCGGTTCGGCAAAAGACCGATAGAATAATTACTAGGCTTAAGGAATATGTCTTACGGTCGATTCGTACGACTAAAACCCTTCAAGGCCGTGCTCCAGCTAGGCCGCAGTAAAAGAATAACAATCCAGATAAAAAAAAACAAAAGTGCGTGATGTATACGTGTGCCTCGTCCCTCACCACTGCTTAACAGCCGGCGTTGGTTTGTTCGCGTCACCGTAACACTAGCGGTTCGTCCAAATTCGACAAAATTCCATTTAAGGTGGTGCTCTAGCATGGCCGCAGTCTAATGACTGGAACAAGTAGGCAGATAAAACGTAAGATGTCTTCCAGTACTTCACCTGAATCTTTTGTTTCTTACTCCACCCTTTTTTCTCTCCCCCCCTCTCTCTTTCTTTCTTTCTCTCTCAGTTCTCCTCTTCCTCATTCTTCTACTCTTCCTCTCTCTATGCTTTTCGTTTCTTCCATTATCCTCTCCCCTGCCCACCACCACATATTCCCTCTATATTCCACTCGCTCTCCTCTCACCTCTCCTCCTTATCTGTCTTTATTACTTACCCTGTGGCTAAGAAGTTTCAGGAGTCACTTGATTCAGCCATATTTTCGTTTGCTTTACTTTTACATAAAATATTTACGATTCCTTCGAAGCCGCCATCTTGTTACGACACAGAATACAAGATTTAATCTAAAATACAGCCTGGGAAATTAGCAAAATCAAGGAGTCATACTCTTCGATAAACACACACACCATATATATATATATATATATATATATATATATATATATATATATTCGTGTTTGTACGTAGGCATATAGATATATATATATATATATATGTGTGTGTGTATATAAATATGTATAAATCTGTATATCTATACACATAAATATATATACATATATGTATTTATATATATATATATATATATATTTAAATATATACATTCCTACCTTATTACATATAATAAGGTATAAACATACTTGCGTTTGCGTGTGTATGCGTGTGCGTAGACATATATGTGTGTGTGTGTGTGTGTGTGTGTGTATATACACATACATATTTGTAGATGTGTATATACACATACACACACACATATACAAACATACATACGTATATACATTATGTTAGTAACCGTGCATGTGTAAACGTTTGTTTGATATTTTTGTTTTTATATTTTTGATTGATCTAAGTAAATAAATACCTGAGTCTTTCTCTCTCTCTTTCTTTCTCTCTCTTACTGTCTTATATATACCTACTATATACACACACAAATGAATATATTCATATATATATATATATGTATAAATATGTATTTATGTATGTACGTATTTGTATATCTCTATAAACACACGTAGAGAGAACGATAACATATATGTGATGGAGAGGGATAACTGTGTGTATATATACATTACCTATATATATATACATATGCATATATAACATAAATATGCATATGTTATTATATGCGTATGTGCATGTTGATGCATACTGCATGTGACGGACAAAGACAGCGAGAGAGAACAAGAAAGAGATAGAGGAAAAGAAAGAGAGATAGAGAGTAGGCAAGTAGTTCTTTGATACATCGCTTCCACAATATTCAGAAAAGTATGGCGAAAAAGCAATGAAGCCATAACTTTATGCAGGTGATATGAAAGAATAAAGATTCATTTCAGAAGTTTGGAAATTTCCAAGGCGCTGTTTTGATTGCAGAGCCCTCTGGTGAATAATATTTGCCTTTCTCTGATTTTTCCATCCATATTTCATGAGATTGGTGCTAGAGTAACTATATTCTTTGTACTACATTGCCGATTATAAAATGAAAGCATCTCAAGGAATGAAATCTTAATCTATGAGGAATATCTTGCTTCTTGGAATTACGTCGTACCATTCTTTGTAACTAATTTTCAGTCATTCTGAGACAGTGCTGAAACTTGTGTTATAGGGTGGGTTGTTCTACTAGAAATAGCAGCCGCGGCCGCCTCGAATCACACCCAACTGTCTTAGGTAACAGCGATCAAGCTGAATAAGATATTGATAAATGTTAAGCATATCTTCTTTTACTTGATTTAGTCACTGCATTGCGATCTGAATGGGTTACAGTCTTGAAGGTTTCGAGTCAAACAAATCGACACCGTACTTACTTATTTCATCCGCCTGTCATATCGAACCGACGAGTTACGAGGACACAAACAAACCAGAATTGGCTGGCAAGCGATAGTGGAGACAAATACAGACGTAAAGTCATACACACACGACACAAAGAAACACGTATGTGTGTGTGTGTGTGTGTGTGTGTGTGTGTATAAAAATATATATAATGAGTGTACAGGGATAAATTATCCATGTGGTTGCCGTAAGACCTCCCAAATATTGTCCAGGTTTCAGTTAATCATATTAAGTACTAAGAAGCGTCAAGAGGTCGATAAATTAAGTACCAGTGAAACACTGGGGGGAGGGGTCGATGTAACCGACTAGTCCCTTCCCTGAAATTTCAGGCCTTGTGCCTTTAGTAGAAAGGATTATTTTTAACTTCCAAAAACAAATTTCATTTATATTTAGTTTTTGTATCGATACGTTATAAATCCTAATGAATTTCATTCTTTTGTTCGTTTGCTTTTCTTTTTTTTTCCGGTGGTGGGAGATTTTTTTCTTTTTTGGCTTTTTGTTGCTTTTCTTGTTTTTTTTTCTATCATAAATATATACAAATTGAACATATTACTTAAAAGAATGGTTAGCAGTTGGAAATTGGTTTCATCCATAGAGATATGCTTTAAAATGAATAAGAATACTCAGACGGAAATGTTAATCGATACACACTTTAGCTGAAAATGTTTCGTTTTCTGGGGATATTTTTTTTTAATAATGGGAGATTCTTATATAACATTGAATGAAATAAGTTGAAATTGAATATATTTGTCTACGTGTGTTTGTGTACGTGTGTTTGTGTGTGTGTGTATGTAGATATATATATATACATGCACAGGAGTGGCTGTGTGGTAAGTAGCTTGCTTACCAACCACGTGGTTCTGGGTTCAGTCCTACTGCGTGGCACCTTGGGCAAGTGTCTTCTACTATAGCCTCGGGCCGACCAAAGCCTTGTGATTGGATTTGGTAGACGGAAACTGAAAGAAGCCCGTCGTATATATATATATATATATATATATGTGTATATGTTTGTGTGTCCGTGTTTGTCCCCCCAACTTCGCTTGACAACCGAGGCTGGTGTATTTACGTCCCCGTAACATTAGCGGTTCAGCAAAAAGAGACCGATAGAATAAGTACTAGGCTTACAAAGAATAAGTCCTGGGGTCGATTTGCTCGACTAAAAGGCGATGCCCCAGCATGGCCGCAGTCAAGTGACTGAAACAAGTAAAAAAAATATATATATATATGTGTGTGTGTGTGTGTTTGCATATGTATGTATGTATATGTAGTTATCTATGGGTGCATATTCGAATGTAGATATTGTTTCTAGAACTACTACTGCTACTGCAATTTAAAATCTGCACCATGTATCTTGTTCCCATTTTCTTAGTAGTCAATGCTACTCAAGAAGAAGAAAAAAAAGAGCAACAACAACAACAAGATCGAAGAAGAACGGACGAGTGAATGAACGCGGAACAATAACAGCGCCTTCAATAGACATCTCCTGTTGATCAAATAAGAATTATTGACGAATAATGATCGTTATGTCATGAAGAAATAGTTTCTACTTGTTTCTTCCAAACGACCAAAAAGGAAATTTATCTATATTTCTTTTTACATTTACATTTACCGATAATAAGGAATATAAGAACGCTAATGCTTTCTATTGATTCACAGAAAGTGAGAGAGAGAGAAAGAGGTGGGAGGGGCAGAGGAAGTGGGAAGAGTGTTATTGATGTTAGTAACAAGAGTTTTTACGGTCAATATTAACCTGCAGTTATGTAATTCTCACTAACAATCTCTCGGCTATCGTTCGTTGCTAGAGGTGAAACAAAATACACGAAAAAAAAAAGTCTAGCTTCGGTTTATCGAGAAGTTTTCATTACGAAACCACGGTAACAATAGTTTCAAATTCTGGCACGGGACCAGAAGTTTTTGAAGGGACGGGGAAGTTGATTTCATCGAGCCTAGTAGTTGATTGTTCCTTTATTTCATTAAGCCAGAGAAGACGAACGGCTAAGTCGACCTCGGTGGAATTTGAACTCGGGACGTAATGATGGACGAGATGCCGCTAAGCAGTTTGCCCTGGTGCAAGGCCAGAAGTTTGAGGGAAAGGAGGTGGAACGATAATATCTATCTCAGTAATTGATCGGTACTTTATTTCATCGACCCACAAAAGGATGAACGGCGAAGTCGATCATAGCGAGATTTGAACTCGGAACATAAAGATAGTTGAAATGCCGCTATGCAGTTTGCTTTGGCGCAAGGCCAAAAGTTTAAGGGAAAGGGGGTTGATCGATTATATCGGTCCCAGTATTTGGTTGGTATTTTATTTCATCGAACCCTAAAGGATGAACGGCAAACTCAACCTCGGAGGAATTTGAACTCATCACCGCCACCTTAATAATAATGCCGGTAAGCATTTTGTCCGGCGTGCTAACGATGCTACAAGCTGCCTTGATAATCCTCAACAAGCTGCCTTGATAATCCTCAACAAGCTGCCTTGATAATCCTCAACAAGCTGCCTTGATAATCTTCTACAAGCTGCCTTGATAATCCTCTCCGCTTTAGGTACAAAACCAGAAATTTTGTGACGGAGAGGACTAGTCGATTACATCGACCCTGAAAGGATGTACAGCAAAGGCAACCTCAGCGGGATTTGAACTCAAAATTTGCCTGGTATGCTAACGCTGCCTGGGTTTCAAAAATCTAGCTTAGAGACAACAGTTTTTTGGGTAGGATTACATCGACACCTTCACTTGATCATTACTTTATTTTATCGACCTTGAAAAAGAACGAAAAAATAAAAAGCAACGTTAGCTGGATCTGAAACCAGAATGCAAAGCACCGGAGCGAATGTGTATAATGCTCTAACGATTCTGCCAACTCACAACCTTTTAATAATCCTTTCTACTAAGGAGGCACAAGGCCTGAAATTTCGGGGAAGGGGACCAGCCAGTAACATCGACCCCAGTGTTTCACTGGTACTTAATTTATCGACCCCGAAAATATGAAAGACAAAGTCGACCTTCGTGGAATTTGAAATCAGAACGTAAAGACATACGAAATGCTGCTAAACATTTTGCCCGGCATGCTATTGATTCTTCCAGGCCGACCCCTTAATAATTACAATAATAATAATAATCGTTTCTACTAAAGGCACAAGATCTGAAATTTGCGGGAAGGGGACCAGCCAGTAACACCGACCGCAGTGTTTCACTGGTACTTAATTTATCGATCTTGAAAGGATGAAAGACAAAGTCGACCTTGGTAGGATTTGAACTCAGAACATAGTGACGGCAACCTTTTAATACTGATTCCCATAACAGATCAGCAGTTTTTCAGGGGTGGCCTTAGTCGTTCCTTTCTAAACAAATTAAGATAGTGCGTTTGTGGCTATTAGTCACTTTAGTGACGTACGTACGTACGTGTGTGTGTGCGCGCGCGCGCGCGCGCGTGTGTGCGTGTCAAAATTAACCTGATCTACTTTTGGTTGATTTCTGTAGTTATCATCAGTGTAATTTTGGCAATTTAAATAAGTTTTGACTGTTATTTCCAGCAGGTAGACATACTTAGTATGTCCTTTGATTAATTTTAATTTTAATCCTTCAGCTATTTAATGCTTTTCTTGGGCCTGCGATCGCCTATATTATTAATTCTATTATTACCATTTTTTAAAATAGTCATTTCAGATAATAATAAAATTAATTAATTTTGGAGAATTATATATTTCCTCGCGAATTATTTGCCCTTGTATATATATCGTTGGTGTATTTATATCGAAGTAGCTTAGCGGTTCGGCAAAAGAGACCAATAGACTAAGTACTAAGCTTACAAAACATAAGTCCTGGAGTCGATTTCTTCGACTAAAATCCCTTTTAGGTGATGCACCAGTATGGCCGCAGTCAATTGACTGAAACAAGTAAAAGGATGAAAGAATAAGGCCGGTTACCTGGTTTCCATGGCGTAATAATAGCCGACGTCATAACATTTCCACTGAACGGAACGCCGGTCCGTTGTTGGGTTCGAGGCCAACAGGTCTATTACACCAAACCCCAGTAATCGACCGATAGTTTATTTTACCTATCCTGAAACGATAAAAGGCAAAGCTGGTCTCGATGGTATCTGATCTCAGACCATAAAGGTACCAGAACACACCGCGCCACCAAGCATTTTATCCTATGTGCTATTTTAACACTTCCGCCATATCGCCACCATCGGCCGATCAATAATGAGAAGTAACAACGCTGTCCAGATTTTCGATGTCTGATAAGATACGATAGGTTATACTCCACAGTTTAACGTTTTTCCATAAGCATCTTATTCAGAGCTAAATGTCAAAGATATGGATCGTAGTTTCAGTATTCTGCCAACAAACATAAAAGATTAATAAAGCAAATCGAACGCTTATTCCTAAGTGATTTTGAATGAATTTCAAATCCTTAGTCTTGAATATGTTACGTCATATTAGATGCGTCTTCAAATTAGATTCATCGATCAGAAATATACTTCTGTCCGAGTCGATTAATTTTCTTCTTATTTGTCTCTTTTTCGAGAAAAGCAAGGAAGTATGGTGTATAAACAAATAAGCGAATTCTACTGACATTGCGACAAAATGGTGACACAAATTACTGAAATGTGGTACTTATTTACAAGAAACTTGCAAAATAGTGAACACCATATACATATGTGTGTGTGTGTGTGTGTGTGTGTGTAGTCGCTGTTTTGTTCTTGTCCAAATTTCGTTTCCTGACATATTTATGAAGAATAACCTTAAAGCCGTGTTTAAATATTTTACAATGCAAATAGATCAATATATAGAAAGACAGAGAAATACATGGATGCATACAGATGCATACAGATTTACATATATACATATGTTCACATACATACACATATGTATCAATCTATGTGTGTGTGTGTGTGTAATTCACAGTTAGGATAATAGAGAAGAAAATACGAGATGGACAAGTTCTAATAATTATTGTATTACTTCAAAGCTTAAAATATATAAATACATACATACATACATATATATATATATATATATATATATATATATATATGTGTGTGTATACATACATACATACATACAAGTCTTTACACTTGTATACACACAGTTATATATACGTACATATACACACGCGCGCACATATATATCTTTATATACACATATATATATATATATATATATATATATATATATATATATATATATATATATACACACACACACACACACACACACACATATTCTGACCCAAGAGAGATAATAAAAAGGAAGATAGGAGAGAAATGCATTTCAGATGTTCCTCTTGGCGGAATCATAATGGTTGTTATTTAAACGAAGTCTGTCCCAAATGGTTGCATAAACCTCGAGGAATTGTTTATGCGAGACGCTAGGTTAATTCTAAAGGTTCGACTTGCAAATCAAGTTAATAGGGGAGGCGGGAAAGAACGCAAGAACTTGTCATGTCAAGACATCAATTTTCAAGATTTCTGGGCTAGAAGCATTTCGTTCTTTGTCTTTCTTTCTTTCTTTTCTTTCTTTCTCTTTTAGTGAGAGTAGGGTCATGTGATCAAATATAATCAGTATTATTCATGAAGAAATGTTATTGATCGACGTCGGTTAAAATGAACGCTTTTGTTGTGTGTTCGTTTGTTTTTTGAGGGGATTTTTCTGGGGTTTTTTTTCTTTTGCTTTTTCATGTGATTGTTTTGTATACATATCTGAAGTTTCAGGTTTCGCATTTACAAATATAAATATAAATAAAGAAATTTATTAACAACGAAAAGAAGTTTAACAAGGGGCGTTCGCATATTAATTAAAATCCTTTCTCTTTTCTAAATGCATCACAGTCATCAGCATTATCATCAACATCATCGTCATCGTTGGCATTATCCTTGTCATCATTATCCTCTTCGCCTTCTCTTTCTTATCATCATCATCTTCATCATCATCATTATACTCATTTTTTTTTATTTTTCCTTTTCTTCTTTTTCTCTTTTTATGTCATCTTCATCTTCATCATTATACTCATCATCTTCTTCTTCACCATCTTCTTTTTCTTCATCATCCTCATCCTCCTCCTCATCATCTTCTTCTTCATCATTATAATCATCTTTTTTTGTTCTTGTTCTTTATCTTTTTCTTCACCTTCTTCACCAGCTTCTTTTTCTTAATCATCATCTTCTTCTTCTGCTGCTTTTTCTTCTTCTTCTTCTTTATCATCATCATCATCATCTCCACCGCTTGACAAACGGTAAAGTGCTGTTTACGCCTTCGTTATTTAATGGTTCGGAAGAAAAGAACCCTATAGTACTAGTGCCGCTTTGTTACTAATACTTTAAAAGTGGTGCCACAGTATGGCCGCAGTCCAATGACTGAGACAAGTAAAAGAATAAAATAATAAAAATAGTAGGGAAGATGTCATTTAAATCTCGTTTGGCTGTTATTTCTGCAATTTGGGTGATCACAAATAGGTTAGGGTCTCTCTATGATTTTTACATACTTCATATCACTATGTAAGCCCCATTGTTGTATCATTTATTCCAGAAAGATCTATTTATATATCTACACAACAGGAACCATTCTTGGGGATGCGTTGTGTCCTTGAGCAAGACTCTTTATTTCACGTTGCTCTAGTCCACACAGTTGACAAAAATGAGAAGTAGCTGTATTTCAAAGGGCCAGCCACGTTACATTCAGTGTCAAGTTGTTTGTCTCTGAGAACTACGATAAGTGTGTGCGTGTGTGCTTGTGGAACCCTCAGCCACGTATACGTCAGTTTGACGAGCAGGCTGTTCCGTTTATCAGACCAACTGGGACCCGCGTCGTTGTAACCGATGGAATGCCAATAATAAGCCGAAGTAATTGATGGTAGAAATGTTAGCGCTTCGAATAAAATGCATTGCTGCCTGCCTTCTGAATACCACCTTAGCCAACTGTCCCTTTCATCCTTTCGAAATCGATAAAATAGAGTACCAGTCAAGTACTGGGGTTGGTGAAATCTTCGACTTCCCTCCTCCCCTCAAAGTGCTGGTCTTGTGCCAAAATTAGAAAGAATTAACAGAAACTACGCTCAATATAAATATCAAAAACTCTTTTGCATTAATGCTTATTAGTAAAACAAAAAAAAAAATTCTTTTTTTGCCTTCACTTAACTTCATGTTTTTCTGGCAGAACACATCCAAGGGAAATTTTATATTCGCTTTAGTTGTTTAGTTCGTTTGAAATATAGTGTTTTGGCCGATCAGTAACAACAGAGCTGTGGACCATTGTAATTCGTGAAAAACTTGATAACAATCAATGTTGGCACCTTTGCATAATAACAAACCCTATGGCAGCCAGGTAAAGGTTTGGTTCTATAAACAAACGTTCGGAACAAGCATGCTAATTAAAACAAGGAGTTTTTTTATATTATGTTTAGGTAACTAGCTAACGTATTCCTACGTTCTTTAGTTCCATCCTTCTTTCTCTCTTTCTCGGTCCTTGTTTTTGTCTCCCATCTCTTTCTCTCTCCTGATATATATACATATATATATATAGATCGATATATAGGGAATTAATTGTATGCGAGTGTGTTTATATATTTATATACATATATATACACACACAATAACATATTCATATATATTCGTACATATGTATTATGCATATATATATATATATATATATATATATATATATATATATGTATATATATTGATATGTATATGCATATATATTTGTGCATACAAACGTTTACATACATATCTGTATAAATACATATACAAATGTATGCATATATATATATAAATATATATATATTTGCATATATAAGTATACAATATATATATATTCAAAATATGTATGTGTGTGTGTGTTGAATCTATATACGTATGTTCATATTCTACATTTGGCAGCATATATATATGTAGAAAGTTTCAATTCATAACACTTCAGACATTCTGTTTTTTCCTTAAAACTCAATTATACATACATACATACATAAATTTATACACACACACACACACACACACACACACATATATATATATATATATATATATATATATATATACATTCATATATATATATATATATATATATATATATACATTCATATATATATATATATATATATATATATATATATACATTCATATATATATATATATATATATATATATATATATACATTCATATATATATATATATATATATATATATATACATTCATATATATATATATATATATATATATATATACATTCATATATATATATATATATATATATATACATTCATATATATATATATATATATATATATATACATTCATATATATATATATATATATATATATATACATTCATATATATATATATATATATATATATATACATTCATATATATATATATATATATATATATATACATTCATATATATATATATATATATAATAATATTATTAGGGACAAAATCCAAAATTACAGGTAAAAAACTCAATTAAAATCAATTTATAAAAAATTAAATTGAGCCTTATAGATAAAGTATATATAAAATATATATAGTTTTAGGGAAAATAACCAATTTTCAAGAACTCATCGATGAAAATCCACTATCACATATAGAAAAATTAATAATTAAAAGCACAATAAATGAGTATAATATAAAGTAAAGTAAATATCATAAGATAAATATATATATATATATATACATTCATATATATATATATATATATATATACATTCATATATATATATATATATACATTCATATATATATATATATATATATATATATATATACATTCATATTATATTTATCTTATGATATTTACTTTACTTTATATTATACTCATTTATTGTGCTTTTAATTATTAATTTTTCTATATGTGATAGTGGATTTTCATCTTTTAATTATTAATTTTTCTATATGTGATAGTGGATTTTTCATCGATGAGGTTCTTGAAAATTGGTTATTTTCCCTAAAACTATATATATATATATATATATACATTCATATATATATATATACATTCATATATATATATAATATATATATATATATATATACATTCATATATATATATATATATTATATATATACTATATATAATACATTCATATATATATATATATAGTATATATACATTCATATATATATATATATACATTCATATATATATATATAGTATATATATATATATACATTCATA
>NC_142950.1:8202681-8212681 GCF_046866305.1 Octopus bimaculoides
ATATATATATGCATATATTTATATATATATATATATATATATATAAACATAAATACATCAATATATATGTGGATATATATATATATATGCATATATTTATATATATATATATATATATAAACATAAATACATCAATATATATGTGGATATATATATATATGCATATTTTTATATATATATATATACATAAGCATAAATATATCAAAATATATGTATGCGTATATATATATATATATATATATATATATATATATATATATGTATTTATATATATATATACATGTATAGAGAGAGCGACAGACAGACAGAGATTCATATATAATATATATGTTCTTATATCTATATATTTACCTATATATATATACATACACACATATATTAATGTATATGTGTATATATGTATATATATATATATACATTGCGTTTGTGTGTGAGCGTGTGCGTGTGAGTGATTGTATGAGTTTGTGTGTGTATGCGTGTGTGTAATAGTCTTTACAGAGAAGAAACAAAATAAACAATATTGAAGTTTACACTTTTCATGCGAATCGTTTTGGTATTAAGTGTTAAACATTAACTTCTATTTTCTTTATTTGTGTTTTATTTTGTTTTTTGGCGGTGAGTATCTTCTTTTTTTTTGTTTTATTTTTTGTTTTTTTTTGTTGTTGTTGTTTTTTGTTATTTCCACGTTTTTTGTTTTGTTTTGTTTCGTTTCGTTATTCTCCACCTTTATAAAATCATTTGTAAGTTGTACAAAATATATTAATAATGTTTATGAAGTTCATAACATTTCATATCGTTCGAGTTATTAATATTGAAATATCTACAAAGGAAGGAAGGAGAGTAGAAAGAAAGAAAGAACGAATGAAAGAAAGAAAGACAGAAAGAAAGAAAGAAAGGAAAAATACGAACGAAAGGAAAAGAAGAGAATTTATAAAAATAATATATAAGTATAAAATATAAATATATATATAAAATATAAAAATCGAATATTTCACATAAGCAGTCAAAATTCAATCTTGGTTTAAAGTGGAAAGAAAAGATAAGATAGAAATTATTGATTCAGTTTTCCTATAACAATGCTGACTGTAAATCTATTTACTTATTACATTTTTATTGGTAGTCGTCTCCGTCGTCGTCGTCATATTCGTCGCCGTCTTCTTAATGTTAGTCAGTTAATGTTAAGGCGGCGAGCTGGCAGAAACGTTAGCACGCCGGGCGAAATGCTTAGCGGTATTTCGTCTGCCTCTACGTTCTGAGTTCAAATTCCACCGGGGTCGACTTTGCCTTTCATCCTTTCAGGGTCGATTAAATAAGTACCAGTTGCGCACTAGGATCGATGTAATCGACTAAATCCCTTTGTCTGTCCTTGTTTGTCCCCTCTATGTTTAGTCCCTTGTGGGCAATAAAGAAATAAGAAACGTTAGCACGCCGGGCGAAATACTTAGCGGTATTTCGTCTGCCGTTACGTTCTGAGTTCAAATTCCACCGAGGTCGACTTTGCCTTTCATCCTTTCGGGATCGATAAAATAAATACCAGTTGCGTACTGGTTCGATCTAATCGACTCATTCCCACCTTCCCCAAAAATTTCGGGACCTTGTGTCTAGAGTAGAAAGGAATATTAATCATTGTATTCGTTGTACTGTCGTCGTTGTTTCCTTTCCCTTCTATGTTTATTCACACACACACACACACACACACACACACACACACACATATATATTTGTATGCGTGTGTATGTATGTGTGCACGCACGCGCGATGAATGCGAAACAAATTTCAAAATGGTGCATTTCTCATTTCATCTAATCGCATTAAATTGTCTTTGCTCAAATCTTGAACATTATAGTATGTGTACTACTGCTACACATACGGTGGCGATCTATGAGTTGATATTCTACGTGTGTGTTTGTGCTGTGCGTGTATGTGTTGTTCAGTCTATTCTATAGTGGCTGAGTCTGATACATGCGATAGTGACTGGAGGACTCATATAAATGTGGTGGGGGCGCGCACGTGGTTGTGTGTGCGTGCCTGTGTGTGATATGCAAAACAAATGCAAATATCGATAACAAAAAATAAAAGTACAAACGTTCAGAGTTAACGTTGTTAGGTTGACACTGAAAGGCTAATGGAAAAAGAGTAAAAGTTATACGTTTCGGATATAGTCCTCCTTCAGATTCTAGATTCTAAAGGAAAGTCTATGAGAAACTGGAAAGAGAAAAAAAAAAGACAGACAAATAAAATTGACCGTGGGTTCGGTTCACATGTCCGCCCTATATGCATACATATATTCATATATATTTGTTCTCCCTTTTTTGTTTGGTTTTTTTTTCGTCTTTGTTGCCGTACACATTCGCTAGCTTTCTTACAAAGGGGTCTAATGCTCTTAGCTTAGACTTTTTGGGGGGACAACCAGATCGAAACAACTCAAGTGTAACTGTCCGAAATGGTCGTGACTTGTAGTACTTAACTGAGGAAAGAAAGCGAAGAACGACCCGTCCTTTTTTTTTGCCTGTCCTTCTAATTGTTGTTTCACTTGTCCGCCTTTGTGTCATCTATCTGTCCGAACGTTTTAATGCCCTCTATTGCGTTTTTGTTCCATGTATATATATATATATATATATATATATATATATACATACAAAGCAGTCTTTTACTTGAACGGTGAGTGACGAGTGACACATGATATGCTATCTTGTGTTTGAAACCGAAACAACGGTACCGTGAAAGAGCTCACTTAGTAACACATGAAACTGTCGCCTTCACTTAAAATTGAATTTATTTCATGAAGTGTCGAAATTTTCGTTGCGCAGATGTAACTTTGTAATTGACACCTCGTCAGTGAATCTAACACCTTCGTGTTTTATTAAATGGCTCTTGTTCGTCGTAAAAGTTGTGTATACACATACATACACACGCACACATACATACATCGATACATACATACATACATACATACATACATATATTTATTTTCAAAGAGAGCGTGTGTGTGTGTGTGTGTCACCATTTTTCAGCAGTAATTAATCGCTAATTGAAATTAATTGCTTAATTGCATACTACATAATATATCATATTTTAACACGTGAGAGGTGTTCATCTTCAACGACTGCTAACGGTGAGAATTTTCAATAATATCTTATTTTATTATGTTAAAATTTTTCCGGAAAATTTAATCCTCCATCATAATTGTTTAAGTCTTCCGGAAAAGGGAATCCTTGGGTTCATTTAGTTGTAATATCATATTATTGTCCTGTAAAGTTACTGCTACAAATGAAACCCGCAAACGTACATTTAAAGTATATACATACACAGACATACATATATACACATGCACACACACATATATATATTATATATACATATATTCATGTGTGTATATATGTGTGTGGCAAATGAAAGACGGAAAATGGAATATACGAGAATTTATCGTTAATCACAACTGTTTCGACACATCTGGCATCGATTCCTCCGAGGTGGGACACTCAACAACTGGTTCAGGAGCATCCGGTAGCGCAGATGTATCTCACCAGGTGATGAATAAATAAAAACAACTAGTTAAAAGGACTGTTCCACAATGTAACTTTTCGTTTTTGTAGAAAGAAAAGCAGCCAGACGGAGGGAATATCTTTATTTATATAGAAGATCAAAAATAAAATTACAGATGGGGAAAATGAGAAACGAACACGCAATACATAAGTAATTATGCGGGTAAAGCAAATATGACACATCAAATTGTTGCTGTTGGCACTCCATCGCTTACGACGTCGAGGGTTCCAGTTGATTCGATCATCGGAACAGCCTGCTCGTGAAATTAGCGTGCAAGTGGCTGAGCACTCCACTGACACGTCGTACCCTTAACGTAGTTCTCGGGGATATTCAGCGTGACACAGTGTGACAAGGCTGACCCTTTGAATTACAGGCACAACAGAAACAGGAAGAAAAAGTGAGAGAAAGTTGTGGTGAAAGAGTACAGCAGGGTTCGCCACCATCCCCTGCCGGAGCCTCGTGGAGCTTTAGGTGTTTTCGCTCAATAAACACTCACAACGCCCGGTCTGGGAATCGAAACCGCGATCCTATGACCGCGAGTCCGCTGCCCTAACCACTGGGCCATTGCGCCTCCACGACCCATCAAATATATTAAGTACATTAAACATCAGGTATAACATATGTATATTTGTCTATTGCTAAAGCGATAGGAAGCAAAAGGTGGAAACTTTCAGATCATGAATTTTTATGTATAAATATATAGATATTCATATTAATAGGTTTAACCTGCACAGGTTACAAACGACAGCGAAAATTAAAGGGATGGAAGAAAGTTATTATAAGTCCAACACCTGTGTCTGGGGGTTCGGTGATCCATAATAATTTTGGTAGATTTTGTACATCTCAGTATGCTTGTCGTATGGATGCAATTAACATTGGAAGAGAGGAACCTCCGTCATCAGGGTAGAGAAGATCTTACATTTTAGATCTTACTACAGAGAAGTGCAAAGATGGAATGATTCAATGTGGAGAGCTAGCTGTGTTAGACTACGAGATATTATGACAGGGAATGGTGAAAGGAGAAAAGATAGTTCAAGAAGAGTGAAGGCGGGATGTGGTGGTTGAGGAGCTTGCTTTGTAGCCATGTCGTCTTGGGTTCAGTCCCACTGCGCGCCATTTTGTCTACAACTATAACCTTGGACTAACCAACGCCTGTGAGTAGGCAGACACTGAAAGAAGCCTGTGTATATGTGTGTTTATGTGTGTATGTGCGCGTGTCTAAGTATGTGTGTGTGCATCTAAGTGTGTATATGTATGTGTGTGTGTGTGTGTCTGTGAATGTATTTCTGTGCGCGTGTGTGTCCAAGTGTGTGTACCTTTGCGTTGATGTTTGTTCTCTTCCACCGCTTGACAGAGCTTGGTTGGAAAAGCTTGTGAAAGACCCGTTGCGTAGCTATTCAGCAAAAAGATATCGACGGAGTACGTACCAGGCCTTACAAATAAGTACTGGGGCCGATTCGTTCGATTCAACCCTTCAAAAATGTACCGCACCCAACCCCCACCATGGCTGCAGTCCAGTAACTGCAGCAAGTAAAAGATAAAAGATATAAGATAGGCGTGGCTTTGTGGTAAGACGTTTGCTTCCCAACCTATTGGTTTCAGGTTCAGTCCCACTGCATGGCATCTTCGTCAAGTATCTTCTACTATAGTCTTAGGCCGAATAAAGCCTTTTGAGTGTATTTTAAGCGAAAACTGAAAGACTGCCACCGTGTGTGTATGTATGTGTGTGTGTGTATGTATGTATGCATGTATGTATGCAGTTACTCATGTATAAATAGGTGTGTGAGTCTGTTTGTGTTTGTTCCCATCACCGCTTGATAGTCGGTGCTGGAGCGTTTACGTCCATGTAACTTAGCAGTTCGGCAAAAGAGACCAATAAAATACGTACCAGGCTTTCAAAAGAAAACGTACCGGATCGATTCGTCCCACTAACAATTCTTCAAGGCGGTGCTCCAGCATGGCCGTAGTCTAACGCCTGAAACAGGTAAAAGATAAACGACATCTATAAGCAGGACACAGCGTTTACAGATTACTTGTCCGGCTCAAATATCTGTAACATTCCGATTTGCATCACTTATACCCTTTAATGTCACTGAAACTTAATTAAAACGTACTCGAAAAGTTATAATTAGTACAGAAGAAATATTCCCTGGCCGACAACACAATGCCCTTTGTAAAGGTGAAAACGGAAAGAACCTAGTTTCTTAGAATAGAAGTAATGATATTTTACAAACTACTTATATTTTTCTGTTTCATATAGATATACATTTTTCATTTTTTCTTTTTATTCTTCTATGGCGGCTACCTTACATTTTTCGCTTTATGTTACTTTCATTCTTCGATGCATGAATATCATACAAACATTTCTCTTTGTGTAGATTTCTAAAACAAATTTCTTTAGAATTCTTTTCTTTTAAAATTACATTTATGCAAAAATAATAATTGAAACCTTTTCGGAAAAATCATTTTTTTCTTTCTTTCTCTTCTTTTTTTTTTCCTTTCTATTTGTTTTTTTCCCCCTATTTTTAACAATTTTCATTTACTCATTTAATATCTATAAATTTTTCTTGTTAGTAATATGATACTTTTCCTTCTTTTTTCATTTTCTTCTTTTCTTCTTTTTTCATACTATCGTTTCTTCTTCTCCTTCATATTTTCCTCTTCTACATTTTTCCTCTTCACTTTTTCTCCTTTCTTTAATTTCTTTCTCTCTTTCTTCTTCAGTTGTTCTTTCACTACTCTTCATGCTTTCTTTACCGTTTCCTTTTTCTCCTCCTCCTCTACTCTTTTTTCTTCTTTTCTTCTCCTTCTTCTCTTCATTTTTCTTTTCCTCTTCTTCCTTTTCTTTTTCCTTCTTTTCCTGTTCTTTTTCCTTTTCTTTTTCTTCTTCCTTTTTCTGTTCCTCTTCTTCTTTTTCCTTCTTCTCTTCCTTTTCTTCTTCTTCTTCTCCTTCTATTATCAGCCATATTCATTTAAAGAAGCTTTAGGAAAGAATACTACAAAAACATGGCATTCATTGTAATCAAATCATGCGCTTGATAAACGCATTCATTTTAAATCTTTCTCATTTGTCATTTGCACTTTCCTAAAAGCATGCATGAAACAAACCTTTCTTTCTTGTTTATCTATGGAGATTTTCACAGAATATCTATGCAGAAGCAAGAAGAGAATATCTGAGGAATCTTCAGTTCTCATGAGTGTTCCATGATGTGCGTTGTTTTGGTTTTGTTTTGCTGTTGTTTTTGTAAATCTCATTCTGACTCTCTCTCTCTCTCTCTTTAAATATGTATGCCTGCATATATACATACTTGTACGCACACAGACATACACAAATATATATATATATATATATATATATCTAATGTATATATATATATGTGTGTGTGTATGTGTGTATGTATGCATGCATGTATACAAATGCATATGTAGATGCATATATTTATAAATGTATACGTATATATATAATATTATGATATATATAGAATATATATATATATATATATGTATATATCATATTTAATATATATGTGTGTGCATAATTATACATACATATATATATATATATATATATATATATATATATATATATATTGTGATGTCCTGTACCCATATATGCATGTATGTATACATATAGATGTAGGTATGTACATATATGTATGGATATATGCATATATTTATATTATATATATATATATATATATATATATATATATATATGTATGTATCTATGTTCTTTATCTTCTTATGTGTCACGAGCTTTGTCGTTACTTCACTAAAGAGTTCCCCAACTATCAAAGCCCTTTCGTTTTCAATACATAACAGTTTATTGGGGTATAATTCCTTTGTTCTCGTCATATAAATTTGTAGAAAAAAATCGGAAATCCAAGGAAATTAGTGAAGATGTACGTCAATAAGAACCATAAGAATAATAATGATAATAATAATAATAATAATAATAATAATAGCAGGCCATCTGAAGGAGTATTTGCTGAATTCTGTTACCGATAAAGGTTGTTGCGGTGGTCGTGGTGGTGAGATGTGAGGTTTTTGACACTCAACAGATTCTTTTCAGTAAAAATAACTGTCGATGAATGCGATTTGAGAATTTTATTCTGAAACGGGGAGTTATAAAGTACACTGACAAATTATTGGTTTGAAATATTGGCACAAAGCCAACAATTTCGGGGATGGTGTGGTGCGGGTAAATCGATTAGATCGTCCCTAGTTAGTACTCAAATGGTACTTATTTTATCAACTCTGAAAGGGAAGAGTGACAAAGTTGACCTCCACGAAATTTGAACTAAGAACGCAAAGACGGACGAAACACTGCTTAGCATTTTGGCCAGCACGCTCATGATTCTGCCAGCTCAAAGGAACGAATGTTCCTTTTGTGCGATGTGAATACGAGAAAGCTCAGTGAAAGGAAAACACAAATTTAAAGCGGCATTAAACACATGAAAGTAACATTACTTACTGAAATAAATGCAGAACTTATTTTAAATCTTCTTCATGCACGACAGTGTTTTAGGAAGTCATACATTATAAAAAGATGTATGGATAAGTCAGGCCACAACATCTGGACAAGCAGAAAGAGTCACATGAAATTTTCTTCGTTTACATTCACCGTGTTGATAAAACCGATGTCGGAAAAAACTGAAACACCAAGGTTAACATTTCGCTTAATTCACTGACTTCAATGCTTCTAAAAGAATTTAAGAATAACTTACAGAAATAAGTAATAGAAAATACAAGAGTACATCTACCTCGCTGTTAAATCGATTTTTTTTCTGATTAGTGTGTGCGACTCACTAAGCAGGTAGAAGTGACAAAAACATCAGGTTTAGCTTAAGAATAAAATATAAGTCTATCTCAAATGATGGACATATAAAGATAAATTCAAGTTACTTATTGACATACAGGCATTCCATATCTCGTGTATTTCCGAACTCGATTGTATTTCTGATAGAAAGATTTTTCCAAAAAATATATGGACGCGTGGCTCTTTATCAGCGGAAAAGCAGAGAGGAATATAACAATTTTACTTTCTACATACACTATGGTGTATATAAAGCGTAACATTTTCTTAAGTCCTATAATGTGCTGATAATTACCCAATACGAAATAACGGTAGCTCAGTAAATTGATGTAGTATTATTTGTATAGCTCTAAGGTGGTGAGCTGGCAGAAACGTTAGCATGCCTGGCGAAATGCTTATATTCTTTGTTGGATATTGCTTTGGCACTTCGTCTTTATCCAACCACTGTGCAGAATGCTTGTTATTGTTGAAAAGAATCTATTTTTCATTACACGTAACAATACGATGCAAAAATGGTTTGCTTATATTCTGTGACAGTAAAGAACAGCTAGTTTCAAGACGTTGTGTTATTTGATGCTCGTTCAGTTCGTGTGGTATCTCGATGATTTGTTTTAGAAGGTCCAATACAGTTGGAATCGAAACATCAAACCTTGCTGATAACTCACGTGTAGTTTAAGATGCATCCGCTTCACCTACGGTTTCCAGCTCATCATTATTCACCTTGATCTCAGATCTACCACGGGCCTGATTTTCAAGAGTAATCTCACCAGACTGGAACTTCTCAAACTATCGATGTATAATGCGCTCATTCGGCACATCTTCACCAAACACTTCATTGATGATTCGATATATCTGGGAGGCATTGGTTCCACGACGGAACTCATATTCATAAACAACACGAATTTTTGATCTGTCTATGAGTTCACAATGATTGATTTACAAGAGAAAACTCACAACATAATCAGACACCAAGAATTGCAGTTCGAAAAGTGGTGCAACTCTTCAATGTTGTAAAACAAAAATTGTCAGGATAAAACAGACTTAACGACTGTCAAATTTGGTGCATAACATAAACAAAAATTTCATTCTTAATGACCTGATATTTACATACCTATATATGTATGTATATGTGTTGTGTGTGTGTGTATATATATATATATATATATATATATATATATATACACACATACACGACGGGTTTCTTTCAGTTTCTGTCCACCAAGTCCACTCACAAGGCTTTGGTCGGCCCGAGGTTATAGTAGAAAGCACTTGCCCAAGGTGGCACGCAGTGGGACTGAACCCGGAACCATGTGGTTAGGAAGCAAGCTTCTTACCACTCAGCCACGTCTGCGCCTATATATATATATATATGCATACACACCAACATTCACAGTTGTATTTATGTATGTGTACGTGTACATGCGTACACGCATAACACTATCGTTCCCTCTATGTGCGTAAGTGTATGCATACAACTACATATGCTCTCAATCTATACACATACAGATATACGCGATATTTTCACAGATATCCTATCTCGTACTAAACATTCACTAATAAGAAATAATGGGGATTCAGTTAAACATTTTTGTACTATGTGCACCCATTTCTAAACAGCCAGTTAAGAAAACCTAACGT
>NC_142950.1:8215181-8227681 GCF_046866305.1 Octopus bimaculoides
TAGATTAATAACTGAAGTGCCAAAACGCCATTATCCTGTTCTGCTTCTTAAAAAATTGATTTGATTTTTTTCTTTTTTTAATTTTTTTTTTTTTTTAATTATTTATATTAGTTGAATGTTTGTAATTTTTCAGTTCGTGATAAGTTTTTCGTTTTGTCATTTTTGTTAAGATAATTGTCATGTGACAAACGTCATGATGATGATGATGATGTTGACGGTGATGTTGGACGAGAGCATTGAAGAATTTTTATTTATTTATTTATTTATTTATTTATTTGAAATTTTAGGTTCGGTCCCCCTTTGCAACCACGATCTTGCAGGATCAGTGTTGTTTGCGTTGCATCTCCAAAGCCTTATAGACAATTTGCAAGACAGAAATTGTGCGGAAGCCCGTCGTATATGTATATGTGTGTGTGTGTGTGTGTGTGTGTGTGTTTGTTAGTGTGTGGGTAAGTGAGAGTGTCTATATGACTGTGTGAATGTGTACGTTTGTGCATGTCTTTGGTTCTGAGTGGTTTGTGCGTGTTCAAACAGGGAAGTAAATGTTCATATATAGCGATTATGTCCAGTCTCAATTGTTTCAATGTAGGTGGTGAACGGTCCGACCCGTATACAGCTCCGTCTCTTTCCGATTCTATTCGCACTGTCTTCCCCGCTGTCTTCCCCACTCCCCTTTTAAACAGAAAGTACGAGATTACCTGCCTTGCTCGTTAACAGGAAGTGAACGAGGTTACCTGTCTCGTACTAAGCTAACTTCATGTATATATATTTGGTTATTCATACCAACGTTATTTCACTTCTGCCAAACGGTCGTTGACAAACGTTTATCTCGCCACCTTCTGAAAATATAAGGTAAGTTCTCACCCTTCATTATATTATAGATATACATAACAATACATATACACATAAGTATATATATATGTGTGTGTGTGTGTATGTGTGTGTGTGTGTGTCTGTGTGTGTGTGTGTGTCTGTGTATTAAATAATGAAGTTTCAGATACACTATCAATGCTTTGAAGATGAGATGGTCGATGGCTAGATGGAACACCTTCGGTCCGAAGCCAGTTGGTTACGGGCAAACTTGAAATTAAAGAACAATATTAATAACAACAAAATATTCATTATCACCAAACTATATTGATTTTCAGTTGTTATAATTGCATCAAGAGAATTCTTACTGTTAAAAAATTTTTACGTTCGTACATACTTGAAGTTGAAAGACCATCCGCGAAAATTCGAAAAAAAAATTTTTTTCAATTTATTTATTATATTAAACGATTTTCGGTCATTTTTTTTTTTTCATACGTTTTAAGAAGTTTGTCTAGGTTTATTTATTATTTGAAGTAAGGAAAAAAAAACCTACTACAACAGCATGGTAAATAGCTTCTTTTGATAAAAATCTATTTGATGTCGAAAAGACAAAAATTCAATCGAAGAGAAATAGTGAGAGAGAGGGGGAAGAGAGAATGAAAGAGAGAGGGGGAGATGGAAATAAATAGAGAGACAGAGAGAAGGCGAGACAGTGGGGAGCAGAAAAATAAAAAAAGAGGAAACTTCAAATGATTAGCCTACTTTCCCAAACACTTCTTCAGTGATAAAACTATACTAACGTTTCAATTGATGAATAGAAAGAAAGAAAAAAACTTGCCCAATTACACATTTTTACGTATAAATAGCAAAATCGCACAATAAAGTTTTATACAAAAACTACTCTAACCAAACCGATAACGCTTTGTATTATTTCCTCACACAAATAAAAAGTTACTTACAGCAATCATACAGTTTTTCTCTCACACACACACACACACTCACACTCACATATGTATGTAAGGCAAACACGTACATATACATGAAAGAGCACACACGTACATATATATATATATATATATATATATATATTGTGAAGACGCAATGGCCCAGTGGTTAGAGCAGCGGACTCGCGGTCGTAGAATTGTGGTTTCGATTCCCAGACCGGGCATTGTGTGTGTTTATTGAGCGAAAACACCTAAAGCTCCACGAGGCTCCGGCAGGGGATGGTGGCGAACCCTGTTGTACTCTTTCACCACAACTTTCTCTCACTCTTACTGCCTGTTTCTGTTGTACCTGTATTTCAAAGGGCCAGCCTTGTCACACTGTGTCACGCTGAATATCCCCGAGAACTACGTTAAGGGTACACGTGTCTGTGGAGTGCTCAGCCACTAGCACGTTAATTTCACGAGCAGGCTGTTCCGTTGATCGGATCAACTGGAACCCTCGTCGTCGCAACCGACAGAGTGTCACGACATATATATATGATAAAGTGCACATATACACAAAACATATATATATATATATATATATATATATATATATATATATATATATATATGCGCACGCACACACGTGGACTTATGTGCGTGTTTCATTCACCCTTGAATTACCCAGTGAATATATTCTGCTGCTCTATCATGCCTGTTGAGATCCTCTGTAGGCAGAAGAAGACTGCAGATGGAGACAGCATGATCAATGGTTTCACTTGTTGTTGACATACACGACATGTTGGGTTACTGCCGTTCCTTAATATGTTGGTTTGGTAGTTTCTTGTAGGTAGGCATTGATCTTGGGTTTCTATGATAGACCCTTCTGTTTCTGATTTTAAGCCAGAAGATACTAACCATTGATGGGTAGGGCCTTGTTGTTGTTATTATTATTATTATTTCTGCCATTTAATTCAGAGTTCAAATCCCGCCGGGTTCGAATCTGATTTTTAGCTTATGACAGCGATAAAATAAATATGTGACCTAGTTTTTAAAGTGTTGCATTTACGATCGCCAGATCATTGGTTCGATTCTCAGGCCAGGCGGCGTATTGTGTTCTTTGAGTAAGACACTTCATTCCACGTTGCTTTAGCATTGTTGTGGGCATCGGCATGTCAAAGAATGGACTCAACGTTTCCGCTGTGTGTCGTAAAAAAAAAGGCGACTAAAAGAGGTCGAAGTAGGATTTGCACCCTGACCTCGTAAAACCCTCGCCAATAGCGACCACCCGATCAGACCTATGGGTTGGAAGTTTGTCGTCTGAGTGGTGCAAAGATGTCATCCACCAGGATAATAATAATAATAATGCAAGACTCCAGGAGCTCCAACAAAACCTGATGAAGAGAAAATAATAATAATAATTTCAAATTTTTGCCACAAGGGCAGCTTTGGGGAGAGAATTAAGCCGACTATATCGACCCCAGTGTTTAACTGTTAGTTAATTTATCGACCCCGAAAGGATGAAAGGCAAAGTCGACCTCGGTGGAATTTGAACTCAGAGCGTAACGGGAGACGAAATACTAGTAAGTAGTATTTCGTGTTAACGATTCTGCCAATTAACTGCCTTAATAATAATAATAATAATAATAATAATAATAATAATAATAATAATAATAATAATAATAATAATAATAATAATAATAATAATAATAATAATAATAATAATAATAATAATAATAATAATAATAATAATAATAATAATAATAATAATAATAATAATAATAATAATAATAATAATAATAATAATAATAATAATAATAATAATAATAATAATAATAATAATAATAATAATAATAATAATAATAATAATAATAATAATAATAATAATAATAATAATAATAATAATAATAATAATAATAATAATAATAATAATAATAATAATAATAATAATAATAATAATAATAATAATAATAATAATAATAATAATAATAATAATAATAATAATAATAATAATAATAATAATAATAATAATAATAATAATCGATTCTATTCCGTGAAAATTCCTGGTTTTGTGCTTAAGTTAGTAATCGTTATTTTTTTGCACAAATATACTCGCACTTCCTATACAGAATTGTTGGATCAACAGACGCGGAATATCCACAGAATTGGTTCATCGACAACTTCATAGCAGCAACCAAATTGATAGATCAACAGACAGACGTCATCAATAAAATCGTAAGATCAGGCGATACATGCCATCGATAAATACGCTAGATCAAAAGACACGCGTCTAGGGAGGCGTAGATCAACAGACAGACATCACGCACATCGTCTAAACAAATGTTAGATCAAATGACTTTGTATCAACAGAAACGTAAGATCAAAAGCCAAACAAAAAAAAAACGCGCACACACACACCGTCTACCAAAACATTAGATTGAGACACACACCATAAATAGGAATCTTAGACTCACGGATACACATCAAAGGAGACACGCGATCAACAGGCACGTACCACGTAAACAAACGATAAATCACCAATTCTATATTTTTGAGATGAGGAATTTATATTATAGAAACTGTTTATGTCGCTCAAATTTGTCTCCTCATCTTGATCGTTGCTTTAACTATGTTTCGGCTGTTTTATACTGCACCTTTCCTCAGGTGTATTGGGTTGAATTCGATTGTTGTATCAGAAGTTTGAACCTAACCCATTTTTGTTATTTGATCCACAGGGGTACACTGTTCTCATTCCGTCCTCTGCGTTTCGTGAAGCAAAATAAAAAAATACCAGGAAACGCAGAGAGAGGAATGAGAAGGAAGAAATAAAGGGTTACGTTCAAACTTCCGACACAACAACCGAGTTCAACACAAGACACCTGAAGAAGGGTGGAGTATGCAACAGCCGAAACGTAGTGAATGCAACAATCAAGCTGAAGACACTAGCCTGTCCGACTAATAATAACAGCTTACATGAAGTTAAATCACCAGACACGTCATCCACAGAAAAGTTCGATCAACAGCCTCACATTATCCAGAGAAACGTTAGATATACAGTAATCCCTCGACTATCGCGGGTGTTACGTTCTAAAACCCTCCGCGTTAGCTGAAAATCCGCGAAGTAGAAACAGTACTGTACTGTATATTTTTTTTTTAATTTTTATAATGTGAATTCATCTATTATATTATAGATGCAAAGCAACACCACAGAGGGATCGACGTAAGCTTAAATAATAAACCGCGATAGGTGAACCGCGATATGGCGAGGGATTATATGCACACACACACACACACACACACACACACACACACACACACACACACACACACACACACACACACACATTTACTATCTTTATCTCATCATATTTACTTTGTTTTATATTATACTCATTTATTGTGCTTTTAATTATTAATTTTTCTATATGTGATAGTGGATTTTCATCGATGAGTTCTTGAAACTTGGTTATTTTCCCTAAAACTATATATTTTTATATATACAATATATGTATATCTATACACACAAACACCTGCACATACACACAAACACACAAACACCTGCACAAACACACAAACACACAAACACACACACACAAACACGTGCGCGCACACACACACACACACACACACACACACACACACACATTTGTGGTTCTTGTTTACCTTACTGTTGCCAGTCCTGATTGTGCGAACTCATAAACCATGGTTTCACTAGAGACAATGGTAGAAGAAAAAAATCCTTGCTCAAGATTTCACGCAGTAGGATCGAACCTAGTGTGTCAGGATAGCGTAGAGAACTTCTTAACCAATTCGCCATATTTCGTCCGACCACAAATACCAGTAATATACTATGATTCTTGGTCCACTAGTGCTCTCCACCGCTGACGGTCCCGTGCCAACCCCTCTGCATCCTCGACGGTGATATAATCACATCCAGCCATCTGGTGCAGGGTCTACCATAAGTCCTCCTCCAGCCTGCAGCTGCTTCGTCGAATGACGGTAAAGATCTCGTAGGACGGTCTAGTGGGAGACGGGTGACATGTCCGTACCAGCACATGCGACGGATAGCTATGGGGTTAGAGGTTGCGTACTTTGATGGATGCGCGGACGCAGATCTTTGTTGGAAACGTGATGGTACCATCTGATGTTCTCGATGGTCCTCGGGGCCCTGCTATCGAAACCGCCAATCCTCTTAGCCAGGGACACAGTTATGGTATTTCGTATCTTTACATAGAATGAAAGATTCCAAAATTACAGCTGGCTGCGTATAGTATTGATCCCGAATCCCCCGATCGATGTGTTGAAAAATTCATGCTTTATAACCAGAGGAGGGGGTCTGACAAAAGCACTTAACACTCTGCCTTTAAAGACTAATAAATGGTGAATGTTGCGCTTTTTGAGATGTCATACCTTATTTGGAACTTAGCATTAAATTTGCGATGAAATGATATTACTTTGCAGTTTTGCGTTCGGCAGATAAATCAGTTTTTGTTGCTTGTTTGCTTGTTTTCAATTTTGTTGCTTGTTTGTTTGTTTGTTTGTTTTCGTTTTTGTTTTCTCTTTTTGCATTTGTTTTGGTTTTTTTCCCACCACCTCATCTTAATAACTTAAAGGTTTCCAAAACTAATTAAAGAAAAAAATTCACAACAATCAAAAACATGACAAAAATTATATGAAATCTTAAATTTTAATGAAAAAAAAAAATCAAATTTTTTTTTTATTTTGTTTATATTTTCAAATTTTCTTTTATTTTTCATTTTTATTTATTTATCTTTATTCTTATTTCTATTTCATTTTTTGGCGTTTAATAATTCAGATTTGTAATGATTGATAAGATTTTCTCTGAAGCTGAATATTGTCTAAAATTATATACATACATACATACATACATACATGTATATATATATGTGTGTGTGTGTGTGTGTGTGTGTGTGTGTGTGTGTGTGTGTGTGTGTGTGTCAAGTCTGTCCAGGCCTTACAGTTATTAGCTTGTTTATAAATCTTGATGCAAATCGGGAACAAACAAGAGCTTGTCAAATAAATATTCTGGACGGTTCATTATGAATGACGAGTTGATGATCATCAGTGGAAAAAAAAACACGAAAACGAAAGTAGAAAAATAAGACAGGAAACTATAAAATATATACTGGAACTTCTCATGTATTTGTTGAGATGTTTCCATCGGTTAATCAGTGTCCACTAATCACATTTGTTTTTCGTTTCTTTTATCTTACAGCTCCGTCTAACTCATTGTTGTTTTTCGTTTTCATATTTTTTGTTTTTCATTTGTTTTAACTTAGAGCTCCATATAACTCATAGTTGTTTTTCGTTTTCGCTTTTCGTTTCTTTTATCTTAGAGCTGCGTATAACTTATAGTAGTTGTTTTCGTTTTTCAGACATTTTGTTCTTTTGCTTCTTTTATAAATCGAAATAATATTGTTTATTACAAAACATAATAGACTTAGAATGCTTAGATATTCATTTCGTTTCTCTGGTAGCAAAACGTTGAATTCTTGAGTCAACTTTTAGAATTGCGTATTATTATCGGAATACACTGTATAACACAAAGACTTCGAATATTGCGGTGACATGGACGAGGGATGAGAAAAGGCTAAGAAAATATTCTAAATTTATCATTCCATTTAATTCCATTTTCTTATCGTCCATAGGAGGAATTTCAACCATGTTTCGTGGTCTGCTACCACAACAGCTCCTTTATAGGATCCAGTTAGCTAAAGACATCATCAGGAGGTACCACGTCCGGTTTCGGCACCTACTCCTCCACCGTTTTGACGTGGCGCCCAATTTCGGGGGTGTCTTCAGCTCTGGTGTTGGGTGCATGTCTTCTTTCTTCTATTCCCTGGCCTCTTCGATGCAGCATCAACGAGTGTCAGCGTTCCATTTTCTTATCGTCTATATATATATATATATATATACTACCGGTAGTTTCAGTATCATTAAAAGTACAAGGCGGTGAACTGGCAGAACTGTTAGCACGCCGAGGATAAAGCTTAGCGGCATTTCGTCCATCTTCTTGTTCTGAGTTCAATTTCCACCGAGGTCGACTTTGCCTTTCATCCTTTCGGACTCGATAAAATAAGTATCAGTTAAGCAATGGGGTCGATGTAATCGACTTATTCCCTACCCACCGAACATGCTTGCCTTGTGCCAAAATTTGAAATTAACATTACTCTAGCCATATATCTAACAAATTACTGTAGTGGTAAGAAGTTTGCTTTCTGACCATATGGTTCCGGGTTCAATCACACTGCGTGGCACCTTGCGTAAGTGCCTTCTTCTATAGCTTCGGGCCGACTTGTCATTGGACATGGTAACCGGATGAAAGGTGAAAGGATGACCCTTCCCCCCATTTCGGTCATGAAGTTGTTTATGCAGTCGCCCATGCATACCAACATGGAGGAAGGCTGATGCCGCGTAGCACCAGTGATGTCACAACTCATTTCTACAGATGAGTGTTGTCCCTATGCGAACCCATTTTCACCTCTGGCAAGAAATGATCCTTATTAAACCGGCTTCTGTCTTTTATTCAATCCACGAGGCCTTATCAAGAACTTGCGCTCCGCTGACGTAGTCCTAAGGGTCACTGCGGCAAGCGAGCCACAGCATTGCAACACGGACTGGACTTTGCAGAAGATGAATTTAACTTGGAGTATGGCAAATAAAACGTGTGGTGAGCACACACACACATACGTAACACATACACACGTAACACACACATATACACAGGCATGTGTACAATGCATACAATACAACACACTTGTTGATAGAGATACACATTGAATGAAATCAATACACTGCAGGACAAGCAGGAACAAATTAATGAAAGTATAAATTTTAATGAGCTCTAGTTAAAAGAAGTAATAGATTAATTCAAAGCTTCACACGAATGCGCAGCCCTCTATAAATATTTATCCGAATTAACATTCACCTATATTTCAACTGCGCCGTTAATGTAACGAGAGCCGTTTACGCGATAATGGAGAGGGAGAAAGAGAGAGAGAAATACAGACAGACAGACAGGCAGACATAGATAGATAGATAGATAGATAGATAGATAGAAGGCGGAAATCTGGCAGAGTCGTTAGCACGCCGGGCGAAATGCTTAACGGTATTTCGTCTGCCGCTACGGTCTGAGTTCAAATTCCGCCGAGGTCGACTTTGCCTTTCATCCTTTCGGGATCGATAAATTAAGTACCAGCAGTTACAAACTGATGTCTATGTAATCGACTTAATCCCTTTGTCTGTCCTTGTTTGTCCCCTCTATGTTTAGCCCCTTGTGGGCAATAAAGAAATCAGATACATACGTACATACAGGAAAGACGTGTGGAGATAGAGTTCCACGGGATAGATTTTCTGGTAAGGTAAGACTGGACGCAGAGATTAGTGCAAGGCCAAGGGACTCTAGACACAACTACGATGAGCAAAGAAAGGTAGACGATTGGGTCGAGAATTTTTGAGTGGGGATGACAGTAGCCTAGTTGTCTCCTACGGGCAGAATCCGTATAGTAGCGGTAGAAAATGCGCTTATCGGCCAGAAACTGGATTTGAACTGTATTAATAACCGTTGAAAAATAAAAAGAAGTATGTTCTGGTTCTGAATAGAAGAAACCGTTATAAGAATGTGGTTTCGTTTACGTTAAGGATGTGCTTTTGCCAAAAGAGATCCTGAAAGATAATAAAGCCCAACATTTGAACGAATGGTGAGCGTTCCAGCTATTGCATTGTTCATGAGAAAGGGATGTCTGGTGCGATGCTGTTTTCGTGATATGAGTTGCATTTGTGAATTCTTTTTATGTCCATTGGAGGATGGTTTTAAGGCTTGTATCCATGGAACCAATGAAGTTTTGGCATGTGTTGTCTAGAATAGTTACGTGTGAATAATGCATGGAAACGTTAGGGGAGAATCAAAAATGTCGGAAATTTCCTCTCAATTCCTTCTCTGGTTAATAATTCTTCTTTTTTTTTTTTTTTTTTTTTTCCTAAAGCAACGAGTTGGCAGAATCGTTAGCACACCGGGGGAAAAAAATCCGTAGAGGTATTTCATTAGTCTTTACGTTCTGAGTTCAAATTCGGTTGTATTTAATTTTTTTTTTTTTTTTTTTAAATTCCTTTCAACTTTTTGAAGTCGATAAAATGAATACCGATTTGATGACTGAAATCGATGTAATCGACTTACATCTGCCTCCAAAATTGCTGACCTTGTGGCAGAATTCGAAACCAAATATTATCCCATTGCGATTTGAAATTCTTCTCCCGTCAGCCAAGTGCTTCTCGTTTGGAAAGCACTGGTTTATAAGTTGTGAAACTTCACAATAACAATAACAACAAATCCATTTTCGAGTATTACTGAATCACAAATCTAAGGCGGCGGACTGATAGAACCGTTAGCAGGCCGGACAAAATGCGTAACGGAATTTCGTCCGTCTTCACGATCTGAGCTCAAATTCCGCTGAGGACGACTTTGTTTTCATCTTTTCGGGGATCGATAAAATAAGTACCAATTGAGAAATGGGGGTCGATGAAGTCCACTAGTCCCCTCCCACGAACATTCTTTTGTGCTTGTAACAGAAAAGATTATAGAATTATAAATCATGGTGCAGGCGTATCTGTGTGGTAAGAAGCTTGCTTCACAACCACATGGTTCAGGGTTCACTCCCACTGCTTGGCATCTTGTCTTCTATTGTAGACTCGGGCCGACCAAAGCCTTATGAGTGGATTTCGGAGACGGAAACTGAAAGAAGCCCGTCGTATATATATGTATATATTTATGCGTGTATGTCTTTTTCTGTGTTTGTGCCCCCACCTTCACAACCGATATTGGTGTGCTTACATCTCTGTAACTTAGCGGTTCGGCAAAGAATAATGATAGAATAAGTACTTGGCTTACAACAAATAAGTCCTGAGGTCGATTTGTCCGACTAAAACCCCTCTAAGGCGGTGCTCCGGCATGGCCACAGTCAAATGACTGAAGCAAGTAAATGAATAAATAGAAAATAGAAATCTATGAAATCGTTAACCAGATTCGATCTCATGACTGTAAGTTGGTGTAGCTACGCTATTATCGCAAACACGTTGAGAGCATATAATTTCTAATTGAGTGTAATTTTGTTTCAACGACACCATAGCCAAACAACTTAAGGCACTTGTTCAGGCACGAAATACAGAAATACGTGAGTCTATGATTAACAACGACATTGAGAGCGCAAGAGAGAGGGAGAGAGTGGGAGAAAGATAAAGAGAGAGAGAGAGAGAGAGAGAGAGAGAGAGAGAGAGTAGGAGTGAGGCAGAAAAATCGAGAGAGAGAATAAGAAAGGCGCAAATAGTCGGCCATTGCAACTGTGCAAAGAACAGCTTTAGCGACACACAAGACATAGATCAAATGAATTAACATCGAGATTAGCTAGACCAGATTATCAGCTATCATTCTCATCCGTTTTGCTTCTTATCTCGTTAGCTCCTTTTCTCTTCCTATGTTGCTCTTCCATAGTCTCCCTGTTTTCTTCTGTCTTCTTGGTTACTCAAATCGCTCTCTCTCTCTCTCTCTTTCTCCCTCTCTCTCTCTCTCCATATTACTCCTATTTGTAGGTATTGCATGCAAATTTACAGGTAATCATATATACGAAACCAGGTGCAGTCGTGGCTGTTTGATAAGAAGCTTGCTTCTCAAACCACATGGTTCCGGGTTCAAATCCCACTGCGCGACACATTGAGCAAGTGCCATCTACTATAGCCTGGGGCCGACCAAAGCCTTGTGAGTGAATTTGGTAGACGGAAACTGAAAGAAGCCCATCGTATGCGTGTGTGTGTGTGTATTCATGTATCTATGCATATAATATACAAGCATACACACACACACATATATATGTATACATATATACAACAGGCTTCTTTCAGTTTCCGTCTACCAAATCCACTCACAAGGCTTTGGTCGGCCCGAGGCTATAGTAGAAGACACTTGCCCAAGGTGCCACGCAGTAGGACTGAACCCGGAACCATGGGGTTGATAAGCAAACTACTTACCACACAGCCACGCCTGCGCCTATATGCGCGTATATGTATGTATACATAATATAACATATATATATGTGTGTGTGTGTGTGTGTGTGTGTGTGTCCGGCATTTGCCATGGCAGATCGCTGACCACTACACACATTTTTTTCTCTCCTTGTTTCTTTGTGTTCCTTTCTGTAAAAGAACGTAGGCTCGAAACATTAAAGACTTTCTCAATTCCCGAGCGTTATACTAATACATCTGTTTGTTTTCTATACCACCTGTCTTCGTCCGTTGTTTTTTTTTTTTTTAGAATTCTCCCTATATATATATATATATATATATATATACTCACACACACATACACACACAAACATATAAAATACAATACACACGTACGCGCACACTCACACATATACAGAATTTATATGCATACAAATCTATTATTTAATAACAGTGACACAATTCAAAGCGACATTAATAATACATGTAACTCCAACAAAAGGAGTCGAGTGCCTCTTTCTTGTATATGCACAGCTACATATACTTCTATACGAAGAGTTCGTAAATTATCTGCACAACAATATATTATTTATTGTATTGTATCGTATCGTCTAGATGTGTTGAGGGCAACCAGTGGAGCCGACGTGAACGTGTTGTAATGGTTCTAATAAAAGTTTATGAATTTATCAATGAAATAAGCTGTGTTATCCATTTTTTTTTTTCCTGAGTTTTTCAAATTATAAAAGGTAA
>NC_142950.1:8232681-8240565 GCF_046866305.1 Octopus bimaculoides
ATGTTGCATTTAGTTTTATTATTAGCCACGTACGGCGATACGTAAAACAAACATTTTATCTCACAGCTTACACAGAACAATGTGCGAATGTGAAGAGAAAACGGAGAGGTGAAGAAAATTGTGGAATCGTGAAGAAGCTGGGAATTACAAATATGAGTAAAAGATGGAGCAAGATATAACTATTAATAATTGCTATTGCTGCTACTACTACAACTAATAGTAATAATACAGCTGCTGCTGCTTTTGTTGTTGTTGTTGTTGTTTAATCATGATCCTGTTCTGATATGGCAGACATATCCTCAGAGGCAAACCGATCATGTCCATCTTGTGCGTTTATATATATATATATATATATATATATATATATATATATATATATATAATAAATGCGCCCTTTTAAAGCCTAGCCAGGCTCATGGGCCCGGTTTCCCGGTTTCTATGGCGTATGTGTTCCCCAGCTGGACGGGACGCCAGCTCATCGCAGCTTTACTCATTTTTGCCAGCTGAGTGGACTGGAGCAACGTGAAATGAAGTGTTTTGCTCAAGAACACAACGCGTCGCCCGGTCCAGGAATCGAAACCACAATCTTACGATCATGGTGCTGACACCCTAACCGCCAGGCCAAGCGCCACCATATATATATATATATATATATATATATATATATATATATATATATATATATATATATATATATATATATATATATATATATATATATATATATATATATATATATATATATATATATATATATATATATATATACACAGACCGTCTACACAAATAATAACAACAGACGAGGACAGGTGGTGTAAATAACAAAAGTATATATTAGTATGACGCTCGGGAATACGGAAAGTATATATATCTTAGCTGAAATTCCGGATGTAATAGTTATGCAATGAGCTATACTCAACATAACTAATCCTCAGGCTGCGATTACTCTGATGAAATGGCAGTTGCATTGTCGCTTGGAATTAAATGATTTGGATTTACTGTCAACTGACTTTTGGCCAACCCTATATATATACAGAGTTGGCCCAAAGTCACCCGACAGTAAATCAAAATTCCATAAAAAATATCTGTAATTCTCCATTGGCTCGAATGGAAAAAATGTGTCACTGAAGGACTTGAGTTTGAACAATTTTCATGAAGTTTCATATTTAGATTCTTTTATTAAATTCATTCAGTCGTTAAACATATATAAATTTATATAAATCTTGGAATTAAATTGTTTTGATTTACTGTCAGGTGACTTTTCGCCAACCCTGCATATTATCTACACACAGGCGTCATTACCGTCTGCCTATCTTCCTTAGCGCAACAACGTCTGTATAAAATATGGCAGATTTTTTTCCTGTCGCAGCCTCAGACGCAGTAGAAGAACCAACTGGTTAGATCTGTTGTCGACGATGTGTAGCAATATAAGGACACTAACAACTTAACTAGAGGAACAGCCAACACCCAATATTCGATATGTTAGCAGAAAATAATTTCTTCAATTCATTCACACACAGGTTATAGATTTTTCCAGCAAGCATTAAAAATATGTTTTGCTTTGTTTTGTAAGGTTTTTTTTCTCTTCCCGAACACACAGGATTCACTGAAGTGTGAAAATTTCAATGCAAAATGTAAACAAAATCTAGTTGAATTTTCCAAGATTGCAGTCTATATTTAGTGTTTTTATTTCCCATATGTACATGTGTGTGTGTATATATATATACGCATAATGTATGTGTGTGTTTGTGTTTGTGTGTGTGTGCGTGTATCTATCTATCTATATATATATATATATATATATATAATTATATGTACGTATATATGTATAGATAGGCAGACAGACAGACAGACAAACAGATAGATGGATAGATAGGTAGGTAGAAATGTATGTATGCATATAAACAGATGAACGATATAGCTATATTTATTTATGTACATATATGTATTTATATTCATATTTATATATATAAATATATATACACATATATATATATATATATACACACATATATACATATATGTATACATACATACGTACATGCATACATATACATATGTGTGTGTGTGTGTGTGCACATATGCATATGGAGATCTAAAAGAGAAATGATTTAGAATATTCAGGCGTATATACGTGTGTCTGCGCATTGTCGTTCGCATGAAATATATGTATATACACATACATATATACATCACTCTCTCTCCCTCTGTCTCCTCATATATATATATATATATATATATATATATGTGTGTGTGTGTGTGTGTGTGTGTATGCACGTATGTATGTAAGTCCGTATGTATACATACATACCACACTCTGCCACACAAACTCTGTCTATTTCCCTTCTGGTATACACATGTGTTCAGCTGTAAATTTGGGCCTAAATATTTGTTTATTAGACTTCAGACAATATTACATATGAATACTGCGTATCTGCGTATGCATTTGTATATGAGCTGAAAGTAAAGAAAGAAAGAACGGAAGAAATTGCGTGCATATATATATATATATATATATATATATATATGCGTGTGTGTGCATATATATGTCTGTATGTTTGTATATATATATATATATATATATATATGTGTGTGTATATATATATACTGTATATATAATCTGTATATCCTGTCGTTCTTTCTATATATATATGTGTATATCTTAATGCAATTTTCAAAATTAAATATCAGAGAAATACACGGAAACTACACATTTTTTTCTCACAAAGTTTTTCAAACAAACATTTTAAAACTTCTCTACTCGTCTTAAATGAACACACAGTTGTAAATCGCTGTTTGTAAATGTACATTTTCCACGTTATTTATTAATGTACTCCTTTCTTTCTATCATAAACACAAGATTATTTGTATATACGCTTATATGCATGCACACGCTTGCTTACTTATATATACAAACACACACATATAGACAATACACACACACACACACACACATATAGGGTGTTCAAAAAATCTCTCCGCAGTGAATATTGTGCAATCCAATACTTACTGCGGAAAGACTTTTTGAACTCTCTGTATGTATGTATGTATATATGTATGTATGTATGCATCTATATATATATATATATATATATATATATATATATATATATATATATATATATATATATATATATATATATATGCGGGAGAGCGGACAAACGAAAGAAAAAGACACTCAGACTCATTACATTTAGTAAGAGTTATATTCATTACCTCCACTTTCGCTAAGGATAGGTAGATAGATAGATATATAGATAGGTAGATAGATAGATAGATAGATAGATAGATAGATTATTGTAACTTGGTTGAAACATTGCAATATGTATTGGTAACAAGACATTTCTACAAACTCTTAGATGATTTTCTTTCTTCTATTTGAAAAGGAGAATCTTTGCCGAAATATTATAGGGGTAGTGTATTCTTTTTTCTTTTTTTCTTGAACAATAACTTGCGTATGGTAACGCGTTCCACCACTCGAAAAACAACGGTTCATCGGCGTCATTATCAAATAAACACTGTTTAATAATGTAGTCATTAATTTAAACATAAGAGAGATATTTTTAACAAGACATGTATTTGTGTCAGACTTACAGATTGTAATATTGTGAGCTGAAAAAATACTTCGAATAACTAAAATACTTACGCAATATCTAGACAAACAATTCTTGTAAGGATGCTCTCTTGAATGTCACACTTTAGATGTAATCTGCTTTCATGCAATGTATTTCTCTCCTTCCCCCTCTCCTTCTCTGTTACCCTCGTTATCTCTTCTCTTTCTTTTTCTTTCTTATTCGAAATCTCTCTCTCCTCTCTCTTGAGCTCTCGCCCATTCTCTCTCTCTCTCTCTCGCCCATTCTCTCTCTCTCTCTCTCGCCCATTCTCTCTCTCTCTCTCTCTCTCTCTCTCGCCCATTCTCTCTCTCTCTCTCTCTCTCTCTCTCTCTTGAGCTCTCGCCCATTCTCTCTCTCTCTCTCTCACACTTCCTCTCTCTTTTTATCTCTCTCTCTCATTCTCTTCCTCTCTCTGTCACTTCATCTCTCTTTTTCTCTCTCTCTCATTCTCTTTCTCCCTCTCTCTCTCTGTCACTTCATCTCTCTATTTCTCTCCCTATCATTTTCTCTCTCTCTCTCTCTCCCCCTCCCTCTCTCTCTCTCTCCCTCTCTCTGTCACTTCCTCTCTCTTTTTATCTCTCTCTCATTCTCTCTCCCTCTCTCTCTCTGTCACTTCATCTCTCTATTTCTCTCCCTCTCATTCTCTCTCTCCCTCTCTCTTTAGAAAGTGGTGGTGGTGGTGGTGGTGATGATAAATACGACGATGATGCTGGTGGTGGTGGCGTGATGATGATGATGATGTTGATAATAACAACGATGACAGTGACAACAGCGTTGATGACGATGACGATGACAATGACGTCAATGATGATGATGACGCTAAGATGGAGGAGGCTCACCCGTCGTCGCTCTAAAACAGCCACAATAACCTAATGGGTGAAATACCATTTTCGCCATTCAAACTGCAACAATACTCACCTCACGATTACTGCCATTGCAACGATGGAAGCCGGTCGAACAGGTGCCAGTGCGAGGCGGGTGAGCGGGTGTGTGTGTGTGTATGTGCGGGTGTGTGTGTGTGTGCGTGCGGTGGTAGGGGGTTGCGTGCGTGGAAGGAAAGAGAGAGAGAGAGAGCATCGAGAGAGACTGACACAGACAGACAGAGAGCTACGGCAATAACTACAACAGATTACTACTACCACCACTACAACTACTACTACTACTAATACTAATAATAACAATAATAATAATAATTTTGCTACTACTACCACCACCACCACCACTACTGCTGCTGCTGCTGCTACGGTCATCGTCTTCAGAGGAAAGATCAGCAATAATGTTGAGGTGTGCTATATGAGGAAGACAGCGAGGTGAAAGGAGGACGTGGTGGTGGTGGTGGTAGTGGTAGTAGTAGTAGTAGTAGTAGTAGAGGTTATGGTAGCGAGAGTGGTAGTGGTGGTGGCGGTGGTGGTGTAGGAAGAGAAAAAGGCTAGCGATGACGAAACGCTAATGCAATTTCAATATGTTTCTAATTAGAACATCATTACTGACAACATGAATAATAATAATAATTATTATTATTTTCATTATCCTTTCAAATTTTTTCCACAAGGGCAGCTTGGGAGAGGTGGGGATGAGTCGATTACATCGACCCCAGTGTTCAACTGGTACTTATTTTATCGACTCTGAAAGGATGAAAGGCAAAGTCGACCTCGGCGGAATTTGAACTCAGAACGTAAAGTCGGACGAGACACCACAAAGCATTTCGCCCGGCGTGCTAACGTTTCTGCCAGCTCGCAATAATTACAAGTACCACAAACACCAAAAACCACAACAATAAAGACAACTACAAGCAACAACAAGATGATGTTGATGATGATGATGATTGGGAACAACAACAACAATACAAAAGAAAATGAAATAATGAGCAGCTTAATCGAAAAAATTTTTGAATTACGCCAACACGAAAATCCTCGACAATGACAATAAGAAGAAGAACAAGCCCACCCTCTTCCCCTTCCTCTTCCGCCTCCCCTACCCCTGCCCCTACCTCCACCCACCACCACCACCACCGCCGCCACTACCATTGCTATCTGTACCAAGAGAAATATCGTAATAATCAGTTACAATAAGGACAATAAAATTGAGAATTCCGAATAGAATTGGAATAGTTGAGATAAGATACATTGGAGCGGGGAAGAAAAAATGCGAAAATGTGAGGGAGGAGAGAGCGGTGGCGGGAGTGGCGGTGGCGTAGAATGATTGTCTCTAAATGGTGTGGGAAATGGCGAGGAGAAAGTAAGAGGACAAAAAAAAAAACAGAAAAATTCCCAAGATTTCAATATGTAAATGTAACGTTAATACGGTTACTACAGCAACGGTGAAATATTTCTCCAAAAATGTACTAAAAATTTTGGCAAAAAAAATTATGCAGCATTTTTTTTTTTCTAGAACTATAAAAGGTATCCATCATAAATTCTATATATGAATTGTCACAACCAGTATGATTGTACGAGGTGCCAATTACGTGTAAGTGCTGTCAGCTGAAAAGTTGGATGTTCAAATTCCAAGTGCCAAGCTTTCTCCTCCAAGACTATTAGTTGTCTCTAACTTAGTCTACGTACCCAGAAACACTTGTTTATATAGCATCACGTCAGTTCATATTGAAAAAATCTCAACGGGTGTGACTGGGTGGTAAGAAGCTTGCTTCCCAACCACATGGTTCCAGATTCAGTCTTACTGCGTGGCACCTTAAGCATGTCTTCTGCTATAGCCCAGGGACAACACAAGGCCTTGTGAATGAATTTGGTAGACGGAAACGGAAAGAAGCTATCTGTTATATATATATATATATATATATATATATATATTTATATGTATGTATGTGTATATATAAAATTAGTGTACATTTATGCACAAAAGAGGTGACACGCACATATATATATTTATAGACGATAAGAAAATAGAGGAAAAACAACAACAAGGTCTTTGGTACGAAAAAGCCATTGGGTACATCTATCCCTTAGAAGGTTTAAACACCTCTAACTTATATATATATATATATATATATATATATATATACATATATGTGAGAAAAGGTTGAATTCTATTTCATCCTTTACTTTGGGGGGGGGGGGCAAAGGTCGATTAAAGATTCTTCATATTATATTGGTACCTTACTGTTGTAAGAATTTTGCGAATATGAAAATTCTACAAGTATAAGGTGTGTTATGAATATTTATAGAACAAATATCCTATAGAAACTCGACAAACTATTAAAGATGGGGAAGATGTTAAAAGTTTGAAAAGAATTTAATCCATGCATACGATCGTTTCAAACAGCAATATTAACCATGTAAATAACATGGTAGAAAAATTCGAAATAATTAAATTAATTACATATTACTGTTCATACATATATATAGAGAGAGAGAGGGAGAGAAAAAGAGATGGAGAGGAGAGAGTGAGAAGAGAAGAGAGAGAGAAGGTAGAGGGTATGTCTGATGTCATTTGGCTTCCATTTCTAGCTGCGGCGCTGAACATGTAGAAGGTATTTCCTCCCCCTTCACATTAAGTAAATAAACGGGAGAGAAAGGGATGAACGCACCCGCTAACATACTAACAAAAGCACATCTCACACACACACGCACATACTACATTAGCTTTCATTTATTTTTCGGAAACGACCAAAATGGGACCATCTCCTGTCCCTTAGAAGAATAAAGATCCAAATTTGAGAACAACTTATAGCTGAGTCTAAGGACATTTCATGCCAAGTTTGAACATGATTGATTGAATGGTTTTTGAGTGCGTTGGTAACAAACAGACCAACAAACAAGCAATTATATATATATATATATATATATATATATATATATATATATATATTCATATACACACACTCATACATACTTATACTTATACATGTACACATATATATACGTATATATATATATATATATGTATATATATATACATATACATACATATATATGTATATACATATTAATATATGTATATACATATATATATGTATATATATATGTATATACATATATCTATGTATATACATACATATATACACATATATAAACACATATGCATATGTATATATATTCATATATATATATGTACACGTATATATACATACACATATATATAATGTGTGTATGTATATATATATATATATATATACATACAAACACACAGATACATACATATACATGTACACACACATATATATGTATATATATGTATGTATATATATATACGTATATATATGTATATATTTGTATGTACTTATATATATATACTATATATCTATATATAT
>NC_142950.1:8251065-8261065 GCF_046866305.1 Octopus bimaculoides
GCCCAAATTCTCAGCCATTTCTTTCCTTATGAACCCTCTTGGTTCCTATTTCACACCGATGGACTCTTATAACCCTTTGATATTCAAAAAATCCTATTATTAGCAAGCTGGACGAAACGCTTAGCCGTATTTCGCTCGTCGCTACGTTTTGAGTTCGAATTCTGCTGAGGTCGACTTTTCCTTTCATCCTTTCGGGGTTTTTGAAATAAATACTAGTTTCGCACTGGGGTCGATGTAATCGACTAGACCCACCCCACAAATACCAGGCCTTGTGCTTATAGTAAAAACCTGAAAGCCGAAAAATGGAATTTTTAAAATTTTATCTTCATTGTTTTGCTTTCGCTATAGGTATGTATATTAGTACAGTAAAAGAGATACATATGATGAAAATAAATGTAGCATTGCAAGAAATAACGACTACAATTTGTACTATGTATACTAGTTTCTGGCGCTATATTTCATTATCTATTCACTGACAAGATTCTAGTAAGATTTTATTGGTATTCTGACAAGCTTCAAAAATATATTTTCGTATGAAAATACTTAGTTTCACTTTCGTTATTTCTGTACTGGAATTCTGTTTACTCTACTCTATAATGTTCTTTAATTTATATCCCATTCACTCTGACTAATAGCAAGAAACTGTGCAAGAAGTAGATCGCCATAAATAGCTATAATAATGTAGCGAAGCCATAATAATTCATCAATGTAGAACTTTCGTTATCAGAAAGCAAACAAAACTGCCAATAAACTGTATACTTTCACTTTCAAGAGATAGTTACATATTAACTTCTGATGACCTTGGATAGGGTTATTCAAAATCGCATAGCTCTCTGCGGTGCAGATCATCAAATCTCAAATAGGAACTGTAATGATAGAGGCATAAAGAAGCTCTGTCTAATAGATATGTGTTGTTTAGATGCAAGTATGTCTTGATTGTCCAAACCTATAATCAGAGGAATTCTAGTAATTACCATCCCAGTATTACTCCCTCTCTATCTATCTATCTATCTATCTATCTATCCCTCTCTCTCCTTTTTTTTTTTTTTTTTTGCTATGCTATGCTTACTTTACAGCAAACTATATTATTAAATATGTTCTTTACTGAAGCGGATTGGCGGAATTTTGAGGGAGATTTCACTGTTATTTCTAGCAGGTTGAGTTTAAGGAGTTTTGTTTGCTAAGCGTACTGTATATCAAAACATTCTTAAATATTTCCTTATTTTACTTTAGAGGACAGGATATATTTTGAGGGAGATTTGGCTGCTATTTCTAGTAGATTAAATTTTATGATATACATACTGTACACCGCACTACATTATCAAATATGTCCTTCCTTTAATAAAGAGGATAGGATATATTTGGAGGCTCGAAAGATAACCAAAAGGGTCATTGGCGTAGCCTTTCCTTTTGTATTTAATCTATTTAGGAAAACAAGCGAATAAACGTGTCCAAGTGTCATGTCCTTCTTTCCTCGTATACAGCACATTTGTACAGATAGCAAACGATGAGTGCGAGTATAAACACCATTGTCCACACACATGCATACAAACAGATTCATGCATACACATGCATGCATACATACATACGCATAATAAAGTTTGTTTATAGGGCCAAGCTCTTACGTAAAGATGTTTTGACACTAAACTGGAGAATTACAACAAGGCGTTTTGGTAGCTCACACGTTTATTAAACAGCTGCAAGAAAAGAGATGGCAGTGACTTCGACGTTTCAGCTAACTGGCCTTGGCCAGGCTGTACAGATGAATTCTAGCTCATGCTGAGCACTTCAACTCTGGCCCGTCTTTATGTATTGTTATATTAACAATACTTAATTATACAAAAATTACAGTTATATATATATGTGGGTGAATGCATGTATACATATGTATATATTATATATATGTATATATATATGTATATTTATGGACGTGTGTACACACACACACACACACACACACACACACACACACACACATATATATATATATATATATATATATATATATATACACACACTCTGTCAAGTGATGTACAAGCTTCATGCTGGTGGGCTTATAGTTTTCAAGCCTTTGATTTTTCTTCCATTTTGTAAAATTCATTTCCATTGATTTTTACGTCCTTTATGGACAGAATCGCTAAAATAGGTGGAGAGAATTTCCGCTACAGTAATCTTTTGATATTTTAATGATTATTTGGATCACAACAAGATATTTTTCGAATATATCTCTCTGTATATAAATATATATATATACATATATATATATCTGTGTTGGGGTTTATGTGTGTCTGTGTTTGTATACGGAAGTTTCTCTGTTCTATTTCACTATTTTACGATTTTAGTAACTATAAAGAATATCTTTTCATATTTTAATGTAGTCATATCTTTATGTTATTTGTCTTTTCATTCCGTTTCTCATTTCAAATAGTTAACAGATAAATATATAAATAAATTATTATTTGATGTCAGGCAAAATTCTGAATAATTTCCCAATAGAATATTTTAATAAAATTTTAAAAAAACAACATATATTTTTTTCTTATTTTTTTAGTATTATTTTTTATTAATTCTTTTCCCTCAAATATATTCACATATGAGGAAAATTTCAATTCTATTTGCTTTAAGCTAGGCGTTAAGCATTTCTGTTTCTGATAGGATTAAAAATTTCGAGGCACCATAATTATACACACAACAATGTTTAGATGTTAAACTGCCACACACAATATATTATCTACGCTGTTATATGCATATATATATATATATATGCATATATATGTATACTATATATATATATATATGCATATATATGTATACTATATATATATATGCATATATATGTATACTATATATATATATGCATATATATGTATACTATATATATATATGCATATATATGAATACTATATATATATATATATGCATATATATATGTATATATATATATATATGCATATATATATGTATATATATATATATGCATATATATATGTATATATATATATATATATATATATATATATATATAAATGCATATATATACACAGATATATATGTGTGTGTGTGTATTAGCGCAGGCGTAGTTGTGTGGTAAGAAGCTTGGTTCCGATCCACATGGTCACGGATTTCAGTCCCACTGCATGGCACCTTCGGCAATTTTCTTCTTTAGCCTCCGGCCGACCAAACTCTTGTGAATGGATTTGTTAGTCGGAAACTGGAAGGAGTCCATCGTATATGTGTGTGTGTGTGTGTGTCTTTGTGGCTATGTTTGTCCCCCTCCACCGCTTGGCAGACGGTGTTGATCTGTTTATGGCCCCGTAAACTAGCGGTTCGTCAAAATAGGATGATAGACTAAGTACGACGCTTAAACACAAAATATGTACTGGCATCCATTCGTTCGACTAAAATATTTCAAGGTGGGAGGTACAAGACAACATATTGTGGGGTTACAATAATAATAATAATAAAAACGTAATACAAATAAAATGGCAAATGCTTTGGTACTTGGTTTTTGGATCACCTTTTATATATATTCTTTTATTCTTTCGGTCATTTTGACTGCGGTTATGCTGGAGCACTGCCTTCGAAGGGTTTCAGTCGAACAAATCGATATCAGGACTTATTTTTTGAGCGTAGTAATTATTTCTCTTTTACCGAACCACTAAGTTACGAGGACTTAAACACACACCAACACCGGTTGCCAAGCGGTGATGAGTGGGAGACAAACACAGACAGAAAGACACTCACTCATTGATATACATACGTGTATATATATATATATATATATATATATATATATATATATATATATATATATATATATATATATATATTGGAAGGTTTGGAGGTGATGTACAGAAATTATATAGAAAAAAATTAAGGTACTCAGAAATCTGGATGTTTGTACATTTAGATTTTTATTAATGTCACATATTAAATAAAGCGCTTTTCACCTAGTCGTGTAGGATTTTCAAATTGTGTTGCAAAACAATTTGAAAATCCTACACGACTAGGTGAAAAGCGCTTTATTTAATAGGTGACATTAATAAAAATCTGTAAATGTACAAACATCCAGATTTCTGAGTACCATAATATATATACATATATATATATATATATATATATATATATATATATACGTTGGGCTTCATTCAGTTTCCGTCAGACAAATCCACACAGGTCGACCCGAGTCTATAACAGGAAATACTTTGCCAAGGTGCCACGCAGTGGGACTGAACCTGGAATCGTGGGGTTGAGAAGCAAGTTTAGAAAAAGAGGGGGAGAGAGAAAGAAATAGATAGATAGATAGATTGATTGATCCCTGGTTTAATGGTCAGGGCCTCGGATTCACCATCGTGGTTCCGATTTGTGGACCGGCTGAAGAGTTTTGTCGTTTAGAGAGATACTTCACGTTCCTCCAACTCGTCTCGCTGAAACTAAGTACACAGACGTTTTCTCTGGAGTGATGGATGAATATTGTACTTAAACTTAACGGAACCTGAGATAATCTCCGCTCTAATGAGTCTGTTGCTTGGAAACAAGCTTTGATTACCTTAACTGCTTGTATATGATGATTATAAAGATTAAAGATGAATAATTAAACAAGAATTTTGTTGCTGCTAAGCTCCGTGTAAGACCTTAATGAACAGACCAATGATCTAAGTCTTTCGTTCGGTTTTTTTAATTTTTTTTATTCGGTACTCCATCGTTATATGTCAGAAAAAAGGTATTATTTCACAAACGTTAAACAAAAGGCTTGAGGAAGAACAGAGCTACAAAACTCTATAGAACTCTAGGATTTTTTTGTTCTTTTTTTTTGCGTAAATCCAAATAAGACAGGAATGGAATAATATATAAATTGGAAAAAAAAAAAACAACGAAGGAATTCTGAGAACCGAATAGTTCTCAGAGAACGACAGAGAATTGTATTGAGAGAGTATGGCAAAGTTTGATTTCATTTATATACATTCTGAGCTTCAAATGCCATCGAAGTCGATTGTGCTGCACAACACTCCGAGATCAATACATTTTGTTATCTTGAAAGACTAGGGGGGTCAGAATAAATTCACTATTCGATCAGCTTCGTATCTAGTCAAAGCAAAAATCAATTCGTGTCCTTACAGTCAATGATCTTCGATTAGACTTAACAAGAGATTTTGATAGAAATCTTTTTTTTATTGTATTCGAAGAATATCTGCGTTTAGTGTGTACAGAGAATGTTGGCTTTTTCTTTTCTCTCTCTCTCTCTCTCTCTCTCTCTCTCTCTCTCCCTCTTTCTTTCTTTCTCTTTCTCTCTCTCTCTCTCTCTCTCTCTCTCTCTCTCTCTCTCTCTCTCTCTCTCTTTCTCTCTCTTTCTCTCTCTCTCTCTCGTACTCCGAAATACCGTGACAACGAAATGCAATGTAAAGAAGAAAATGTCAAAACCGATGAAAGCGAACAGTAACGAGATTAAGAAGAGTTTCCTGACCGACGATGAAACCAGACATGGTCACTCATACACCTGAATGATAATTCAACAGTCAAGATGAATCATTAATTGCGCTATTCCAGGATTGATGTTGGCCGTCACAGCATGGTTGATAGTTGTCCACGTCGAATGTGGAGATCTTTTATTGCGTTTTTGTTTGTGGCGGGTTTTTTTTGTTTGTTTGTTATGTATGTGTATCAGTTGTCCTATTATTGTTGCTGTTGGCGGCGGTGTCCACACGATTGCTATTGCTGATAATATTTCCATTTTTTCAGTTCCAGTTCAGATCTGGTCGAAAATATGTGCAAACAAGTACTCTGCAGTTGCGTTCATATCTTTAGACAGATCTATATCGGGATGCATGTCTTTAATTAAGTATATAAATTTATACAAACTTAGGGGTTGAGGGTAAGTCGGTTATATTAGCCTCAGTGTTTAACTGGTATTCTTATAATCGATCTCGAACTTGAACTCAGTACGTAGTGGCAAATAAAATACCACTAAGTATTTCGCTCGGTGTGCTAACGATTATGCCAGTTCGCCGACTTGTAATGGCATCGTAATACTATTGCCGACCTAGTATATTACTCTGCTAAACAGATATACACATGTGTGCAGACATGTGTGTATAGGTATATGATGTACATATACCTATACAAGAGATAATCCACCTGAACTAACAGACAGACACAACACATAAGTATTTAGTGTAAAACAAAATCACGTCTGCGAGAACGGATTTGTAATGTTTTGGCGAGTGTTTGCCAGTCTGCCTGAGAGATTTGTTTTCTTTTTCCAGAAACTAAACTTGAATTCATTAAACACGTGCTTCTTAAAAATATGTAGAGGCATTGACTCATCTACCAATATATAAATATTCTTCACTAGAAATGGCAACAATGACGCCGAGTTGAGTACATGAAGGTTGTGGGTTGGAATAAGAGTGAGACAGACAAAAGAAGCCATGAGTGAAATAATATATTAGTCGGAATATAATAATAGAATACAAGGAAATTGAATTTAAGAAAATAGCAATGACGGCGTGACTGGTGACTGGTATGGAAATAGAGAGAGAATTCTTAGAGACAGATGAATCAGCTTGTGCCTCGTCTGGTATAGATATATAAAGAAACTTTGACTCACAGACCGATCGGTATGTAACTGTCATCTTTATATTTTATCTCTAACTAGTTTCACTCACTGGACTGCGCCCACACTGTGAAACTGTCTTGAACGGTTTGTCGAACAAATTTCCCAATACTTAGGTGTGTGTGTGTGTGTGTGTGTGTGTGTGTGTGTGTGTGTGTGTGTGTGTGTGTGTGTGTGTGTGTGTGTGTGTGTGTGTGTGTACAAATTGTTGTGCCCGGGGAGAGTCATTTTGTCTTTACGCCTTATTAATATTAATATTAACTAACACACTCACCGGTTCGATTTCCACTCTATTTATATTTTTTTCTTCCAATGTGTGTGTGTGTGTGTGTGTGTGTGTGTGTGTGTGTGTGTGTGTGTGTGTGTAAATAGATAGATAGATACATACATACATAGAAGAAAGAATGGTATTATTTCTTATTTATAGTTATACCTTTACGGTGCTTTATTTGGCTGGAAAGTGATACTATTGTATGTATTACAATGATATTTAAATTTCTATATCTATCTATCTATCTATATATATATATATATATATACACACATACATATACAATGGGATTTTACACACTTTCCGTGTAATAAATTGTCATATGACATTGGTCGGCCTGGAGGCTATAGTAGAAGATACGTGCCCAAGGTTAGCCGCAGCGGGAATGAAACCGAAACCACATGGCTGCAAAACATCTCTACCACACACTCAAGCATGCCTGTGCATATGTATATATGTTAAATATATTTTTTTCACCAAAAATTTGGCAAAGAAATATAGTATCTGTTAACAATCTTAGCAAAAAACTCACAGTTGAGTCTTTGTATATATATATATATATATATATATCAACTTTAAATAGAGCTCAAAACTGATCCGTTGAAAATACTTTATTACAATAATAATAATAATAATAATAATAATAATGAAATAGACCTATGTATATTTCGATAGAACATCCAGAATGATTAATACATATCATAAGATATTATAACATATTATAAAATAGAGGATACTCCATCTCCTCAGGGTCCCATTATTATTGCTATCATTATTATTAGCAATACACAGCCAATAAAAACAGAAACCATTCAAATCCAATTTTCATAGTTGACCCATGAAAATATACAAAACAGGATGAAAAAGTAATAGATGGCACACAACTTTTCATCCCAAATGTGCAAGGAACGAGCAAACGGCAAATTAACTCAAACCTAAAACTAAAAATTTTATATTATAAATTTCAGTTACTGTTCAATTTAGAACGCTATAAAATTAAAAAATCCGTTAGAGCAATAATCATCAAAATAATCATCATTACTATTATTATTATTATTATTATTATTATTATTGTTGTAATAAAGTATTTTCAACGGATCAGTTTTGAGCTCTATTTCAAGTTGATATATATATATATATATATATATATATATATATATATATATATATCGAGAGAGAGAGAGAGAGAATCCTCTCCATACACCCGTGCACACATTCATATATATAAGCGTGTATATCTATGTATGTAAGTATACATACACAAATAATATATATATATATATATATATATATATATATATATATATATATATATATATATATATATATATATGAGAGAGAAAGGGAGGGAGAGAAAGAAGAGGGAGAGAGATGTGATGACGTTTTTCTTCACCTACATACCACAAACGCACATTAAACACAAACGTGTGGGCATACAGAGGACGCATAAATCGGCAAAATGGGTCTCAATGTATTTTCTACACCAAAACCTGACTCTCATAATTAGCATAACAATGATCTTTTGTGTAGACATACATATTATATATTCATGATTGGAAATCTAGATTTAAAATGCCATATTTCAAACACTTATTAATTCTGGAGGGTTTGTTTTTTTTTTAAATTTTACTTTGTTTTCGATTTTCAGCATCGAAATACAATAGACGCCACAATTCATCATGCTTGCGACAATAGGCTGTTGTTTTGACGGAGGACTGCTCCAATATATGTATGTTTGCGTGTCTGTATCTGTGTGAGAGCGCGCGTATGTATGTGTGTATACGTATATGTTTACAGATGTATATAAATATGTGTGTGTGTGTGTGTGTGTGTGTGTGTGTGTGTGTGTGTGTGTGTGTGTGGAGAAATTGCAGTTTCTACAGAATTCCAATTTATGTTCTAATAATTTCTGTGATAATTGTTGAATGTTATTGAAAAGAAGTAAAGTGAAGAGCCATAATTTCAGGCAAACTACTCAATACATGAAGTAGAGATTATTTATTTATTTATTTATTTAAATTATGGATACTCACGTGCTTCTGTTTATTTCAGTCAGACTAATTTTGAAATAGCAAAAACAGATCTTGTCTTTTTTTTTTCAATTATATTTACATACATACATACATATATATATATATATATATATATATATATATAATATATATGTGTGTGTGTGTGTGTGTATGTGTATGTATATATATATGTATATATGTATGTATGTATGTATATATATATATGTATATATATATATATATATATATATATATATATATATAGACAGACAGACACGCAGATAGATAGGTAGATACATACATACATACGTCATCCAGTACCCAAGATACTGTTTCAGCATCATACCTGGTGCAACAGGATATATATTGGAGCAACAGGCTTATGTACTAACCCATCTGGTATTTTGCGATCATGGAGTGAGAACGTAAATTCTTAATTCATTCGCTACAAATGATCATGAGGGACTATAAAAATCTTAAGATTTAAAGGATGATCGTTAAAACAAGATGCTTTCCTTTACAACCTTGCTACCATGTAGGTGGTCGATCAAAAATTACTGAGAAATGAGAACACACACGGAACCACTCAGGTGACAAGCGAACGCCTTAATAACAAGACTAAACCTGGAGAATTAGGAATACATTTGAAAATGTTTATTGAGAAATAATTCACGACTAAGATATTTAGGATTCTTGAATTTAGAACTTACGAAACTTAAGATTCTAACACGAATCTTATGACAGACCGCAAAAGAATCGTGTCAGAAGTTAAGTTTGAAAAATGCCAACGCCAAATATATAATTTCTTTCGCAAGTTTAACAGTGGCGATATTGCGTTTCGGAATTTTAAACATAAATTCTTAACAATTTAATAAATTATCGGTGCTAATTGAAACATAGATTCTCAGAAACTTGATGTAAATATTAGCACATTACATATAATTTACATATATGTGTGTGTGAGTGTATGTGTGTAAATATGTATATATACATACGTATATATATATATATATATATATATATATATATATATGCGGCGCGCGCGCGCGTGTGTATTAGATTGCTTACACCTGACGTGATTGCTAATACGGTATCATTGTCTAC
>NC_142950.1:8268253-8270753 GCF_046866305.1 Octopus bimaculoides
CATACATACATACATACATATATATATGCATACATACATACATACATACATATATATATGCATACATACATACATACATACATATATATATGCATACATACATACATACATACATATATATATGCATACATACATACATACATACATATATATATGCATACATACATACATACATACATATATATATGCATACATACATACATACATACATATATATATGCATACATACATACATACATACATATATATATGCATACATACATACATACATACATATATATATGCATACATACATACATACATACATATATATATGCATACATACATACATACATACATATATATATGCATACATACATACATACATACATATATATATGCATACATACATACATACATACATATATATATGCATACATACATACATACATACATATATATATGCATACATACATACATACATACATATATATATGCATACATACATACATACATACATATATATATGCATACATACATACATACATACATATATATATGCATACATACATACATACATACATATATATATGCATACATACATACATACATACATATATATATGCATACATACATACATACATACATATATATATGCATACATACATACATACATACATATATATATGCATACATACATACATACATACATATATATATGCATACATACATACATACATACATATATATATGCATACATACATACATACATACATATATATATGCATACATACATACATACATACATATATATATGCATACATACATACATACATACATATATATATGCATACATACATACATACATACATATATATATGCATACATACATACATACATACATATATATATGCATACATACATACATACATACATATATATATGCATACATACATACATACATACATATATATATGCATACATACATACATACATACATATATATATGCATACATACATACATACATACATATATATATGCATACATACATACATACATACATATATATATGCATACATACATACATACATACATATATATATGCATACATACATACATACATACATATATATATGCATACATACATACATACATACATATATATATGCATACATACACATACATACATATATATATGCATACATACATACATACATACATATATATATGCATACATACATACATACATACATATATATATGCATACATACATACATACATACATATATATATGCATACATACATACATACATACATATATATATGCATACATACATACATACATACATATATATATGCATACATACATACATACATACATATATATATGCATACATACATACATACATACATATATATATGCATACATACATACATACATACATATATATATGCATACATACATACATACATACATATATATGCATACATACATACATACATACATATATATATGCATACATACATACATACATATATATATGCATACATACATACATACATATATATATGCATACATACATACATACATATATATATGCATACATACATACATACATATATATATGCATACATACATACATACATATATATATGCATACATACATACATACATATATATATGCATACATACATACATACATATATATATGCATACATACATACATACATATATATATGCATACATACATACATACATATATATATGCATACATACATACATACATATATATATGCATACATACATACATACATATATATATGCATACATACATACATACATATATATATGCATACATACATACATACATATATATATGCATACATACATACATACATATATATATGCATACATACATACATACATATATATATGCATACATACATACATACATATATATATGCATACATACATACATACATATATATATGCATACATACATACATACATATATATATGCATACATACATACATACATATATATATGCATACATACATACATACATATATATATGCATACATACATACATACATATATATATGCATACATACATACATACATATATATATGCATACATACATACATACATATATATATGCATACATACATACATACATATATATATGCATACATACATACATACATATATATATGCATACATACATACATACATATATATATGCATACATACATACATACATATATATATGCATACATACATACATACATATATATATGCATACATACATACATACATATATATATGCATACATACATACATACATATATATATGCATACATACATACATACATATATATATGCATACATACATACATACATATATATATGCATACATACATACATACATATATATATGCATACATACATACATACATATATATATGCATACATACATACATACATATATATATGCATACATACATACATACATATATA
>NC_142950.1:8273253-8275753 GCF_046866305.1 Octopus bimaculoides
AAAAAATGATCCCAGGGACCATCAAGGAAGGTAAACGGAATATGAATACTTAGAAACGGAGAAATGTTATTTCAGAAAGCGAAAGGTAGAAAAAGAACGTCAGAGAAACACACAAACACACCAATATATCTATATGTATGTATGTATGTATGTATGTATGTATGTATGTATGTATACAAAGAGAGAGAGTGATAGAAAGAGACAGGGAGATAAGAGAGGGGGAACGAGAAGGAAAGAAAGGCGAAACAAAGAGATAGAGACTGAGAAAGTGTGTGTATGGTATATGGAACAGAATGAAACGATTGACAGAAGGTAATTAGAGAGAGAGAGAGAGAGGAAGGAGGAGATAAACAGACAAACAGACAGACAGACAGAGTTTGGAGAAGGACGTTTAGAGATAGTAAGAGATCGAATTATGGCAAGATTGGAAGATAAAAGCTGAAAGAAAGAAAGATAGAAAAAAAGAAAGTAACAAAGGCAGGAAGTAAGGAACCAAAGACAAAAACAACAAAAACACACACACATACACGAAAAAAAATCAAATGGCATTGAATAGAGAAGATAAAAAGCAAAGCAAGTCATAAAATGTAACAGTAATACCAATAGCAACTTTCATCAAGTAACAACAATGATTGATAACGTCTTCTCAAAGGCTTCAGATCTCTGATGTCTGTAAGTTGGTTCTGATTCTGGTTTAAGAATTACTCTTGTATTTTATATGTCCTTCCCTCTTTGTTCTCGAAACATCGATAAAGATTGTTGTTGCTCAGTAAATTCGGTGGTGAAATGCTTGACTTTTGTGCTTTACCGGCTCTTACATTGTTAGTTCTTTCAGTTATTAGACTGCGGTCATACTGGAGCACCGCCTTGAAAAGGTGTTCAGTCGAACACACTGCCGCCACCTTCCAGTGATATTTTCTTTTTTAAATAAGTTTGGTACTTTATGCTACGGGTTTCTTTTGCTGAATCTCTATGTTACGGAATGTAAATAAACCAACACAACACCGGTCGTCCAGCAGTGTTTGTCGGGAGAGAGACACAAACACACGTACACGCTCCCCTCTATCGATCTATCTATCTATTTATCTAATTATGTATGTACATATTTATGTATTGTGACATGGTCTCAACTAGACATAAATACATACATACGTGCGTACGTATGTTTCCGTCTACCAAATCAACCCACAAGGCTTTAGTCAACCGATAGCTATAGTAGAAAACATCTACCCGAAGTACCGCGCAGTGGGACTGAACCCAGAACCATGTGTTTGAGAAGCAAGCTTCTTATTTCTTTACTACCCACAAGGGGCTAAACATGAGGGGACAAACAAGGACAGCCAAATGAATTAACGATTACATCAACCCCAGTGCGTAGCTGGTACTTAATTTATCGACCCCCGAAAGGATGAAAGGCAAAGTCTACCTCGGCGGAATTTGAACTCAGAACGTAACGGCACACGAAATACTGCCAAGCATTTCGCCGGCGTGCTAACGATTCTGACAGCTTGCCACCTTAAAGAAGTAAGTTTCTTTATTTCATAAATTTTGCCATAAAGGCATTACATAGAGGGGACAAACAAACAAAGAAGCTGCGGACTGGACACGGACATTAATGAATGAAATGAATATAAAAAGATGAGTAAAAAATGGGAAAGGCACCCGCGCCCGCCGACTGACGACCCCTCAAAAACCTTGTTCAATAAAAATCATCAACAAAATCAATTTAAATCAAGTTCTAAAGTCCTCCACATCCTGGCGCCCAAGCAAGATTCCTGCTTCCTGCAGGAAAGCCCGCAATGGCTGGCCCGGCTTTATGATGATGAAATCCGTCTTGTCACATATTCTTTCAACTTTGTTTCCTTCACTTACATATAAGACCTCCGCACACACCTGCGGAGGCCAATTTGGATCGTCTATAGCAGTCGAATCGTACCGTTGACAATCCAAACACGTGTCCAAATAAAGCTGAACGGGCCCTTCATTGAGGTAACAGAGGATAATCTCTGCTTCCTCGACACTGGGAGAGACCGCGTCCTGCCCTGCCAGTGGCACAATTCCTACTGGCAGAGCCTCCCGCTCTGGTGGTACACTACCAACCGGAGGGGCCTCGGGTTCGACCGGCGGCACAGTGACGTTCGCCATCCGTCTCCCGTTTCATTTTTTCCTCCTTTTTCCCTTTATCGTCTTCGGGGAGTGGGGCCTCAACCGGCACATCCGAGGGGTCCTTCTTTTCACCCGCAGACTGCTCTTTAACTGGTGAGCAACTGCCATTGCTCATTCTTTTTCGTCTCGTGGAGGCTTCCGTCTCCACGACTTTCTCCTCCTCCGATGGGGGGTGGGGGCGGGGGCGACGGGCACATTTTTTTCTGTTCCAGGGCCTTCCCGCGGCCCTGGGGGCAGTTTTTCCGGATATGACCAGCTTTTAGACACAGGTGACACCTTGGGGCATCCCTTGAAGTAAAACCGGACACCTGCAGCCAGCCATCTTTATGAAGTC
>NC_142950.1:8280753-8290753 GCF_046866305.1 Octopus bimaculoides
ATCAGTTATTTTTTTTGTTTTTATCCGACCCCTGAAAGGGATGATACACAAAGTCAGCATCAGCAGAATTCGAACCTAGAACGTAAAGGGCAACAAGAAATGTCACAAAACGCTTCGCCTGACGGGCTAATGATTCTGCCAAAACACCATTTTATTCAAAGGTACCATAACAAATACACGTTTATACGTATTGTGTGGACGGAAATTTAATTAGCACGTGCCCATTTTTGAATTTTATTACTGTCGTTTGTGTGTTTACATTTACAATGAGTTTACATTTAAAAATGTAAACAGGTTTACGTCGGTCGAAACTAGATCATACTTTTTTTTAAAAAAATGTGCTTTTCAGCGAAATTGTTGAATTTATTATACAGCTATAAATGTCAATTTTCATCTGCACTCATTTATGAAATTGAACCATTTATTAGTTGATTCTAAGGAAATGGTAATATAAATGTCATAACATAGTAATTTATATTGAGATATGGGTCAATATAGCAGTAATAAGAGGACTATTTGGTGGCGAGAGGTACAGTGCGTGTGTGTGCGTGCGTGTGCGTGTGCGTGTGTGTGCGTGTGTGTGAGAGAGAGAGGGAGGTAGATAGACAGATAGCTAGATGGAGAGATAGACAGAGAGACAGATAGATGGATGGATGGATAGATAAATAGATAGACTGATAACTAGATACACACACACACACACACACACACACACACACACACACACAGATAGATAGAGACGGACAAAAAGACAGTTAAAAAGACAGTTAAAAAGAGGGAGAAGAAAAGGGGGAGTGGTTGTGAGGTAGAGAGGAGTTGGAGAGGGAAGTAGAGATGTAGAAAGATATATAGGTAGAGAGAGGTAGAGAAAAAGAGAGGTAGAGAAAAAGAGAGGTAGAGGGTAAGAGGGGCAGATGAAAGGAAGAGAGTAAGAGACGCATCGAGAGGTAGAAAGAGACTGAGTGAGAGAGAGAGAAAGAAACAAAGTGAGAGTGAGTCAGAAACATAGAAATGTAGAGAGATAGATAGATACAGAGAGTGAGACAAAGGGAAAGAGAGAGAGAGAGAGAGAGAGAGAGAGAGAGAGAGAGAGAGAGAGAGAGAGAGAGAGAGAGAGAGAGAGAGAGAGAGAGAAAACAAAAAAGTAGGAGCGAGATACATAAAAATGTAGATAGAGAGAGGCTGTACGTGTGCGTTTGAGAGAGAGAAAGAGAGAGAGTAATGAATAAATAGATAGATACATAGATAGACAGACAGAGATTAAGGAAGAGATAGATAGATAAAGATAGATAGATAGAAAGAGAGAGAGGGGGGGGAGAAGAAAAGATGTGCAGTTATCAGAATTGGATCACATTTACAACTGACTTGAGAGGAAAAATAATTAAGATGGCAAATTCTTAGACACATCGTTTCTCATATATTACCTCAATGTCTTGATGGTTTATACATCTGCTCCGTAAATATAAATATAATTGATATTATATCAAAATGAAGCCTTCGAATTTCTCTATTGATTTTAGAATTTTTATTCTTACCAGCATGAGTTGTGTGTTGTCGACGTCCGTCACAAAAACTTTATAAACAACCGCGAGAATGTGAAATAATTCTGTTTTGGAACAGTGGATCTCGAAGAACATCACATTAAGCTATAAGTGATAGCATGTAAATATTCAGGAGAAAAAAAAATCCTTTTGGAAAGAAAAAGCTGATGTATGGACCTGGGTGGGACTCGAACCCACATCTCCACACAGTTCCCGTCGACCAAATTCACTCACAAGGCTTTGGTTGATCTGGGGTTAGAGTAGAAGACACTCGTTTAATATGTTGCAAAGTGAAATTGAATCTGAAACTATGTGGTTGCAATATGAGCATCTCAGCCTTTCAGCTTTGTTTGCGTCTTGGAAATTATAATGGGAATTATATCAAGATGGAATCTAGATATTTACGAAAAGCCACAAGTTGTATATGAGGTATAACTATCCTTCTACTGCAGGCCATTGAATGAAATCTACCAAATCTACAGAGAATGTCTGAATAAACAAATCGTATAAACCATAAGATGGCTGAAGGTGAAGAAAGTTAAACTTTCATTTCTTAACATAGGCATAGGCGTGTAATAAAGAAGATCACTTTGCAATCACGTGGTTTTGAGTTCAGTCCCACTTCGAGGTGGCACTTTGGGTCGGTGTCTACTCCTGTAGGCCCGGGCCGAGATAATGGTGTATGAATGTAATGTATTTGGTACACGGAAACTCCGTAAAATGTTACCAAAGGCTAGAACTCACCATCACAGAGGGTCTCTTAGAACGAACTCACATTCTCTGTGTCACAAAGACCGATATCACAATGTCTAAACTTCCCCTTCTGCATCAGAAAATACTTCTTCATTTCCCAATAATCACTAACCTGTTACAGAGCTCAAATGAAGTCCGCAATGGAATACGACTCACATCTAAAATGTACTGCTATTACAAATGCGGATCTTAGACATTGTTCTTGTCCCTTTCCTCGAAATTACTGGCCTTGTGCCCGGTGTGCTAACGATTCTTTTGTTTTCTAGGTATAAGGCCCGAAATTTTTGGGGAAGGGGTCAGTCGATCAGATCGCCCTCCGAAAGGATATATCGACTCCGAAAGGATGAAAGGCAAAGTCTACCTCGCCAGAATTTGAACTCAGAACGTGAAGACACTCGAAATACTGCTAAGCATTTCGCCCGGCGTGCTAACGATTCTGCCAGCTCGCCTCCTTATCATCCTAGAGGAATATTAACCACGTTGAACTCACTGGTTATGAAGAACCAGCAATGGCCTTAGAAAAAAAAACAAAAAAAAAACAGCCGCCTACAAGTCGAACAGACCATTAAGAGCAACAGCATAATAAACAACAATATGCGAATAGGGTCGTGTGAAAGTTAAAGCGAGCTGAACTGCTAATGTAAATGTTTACGTCAGTGGAAAAAGCAAGACAATACGCATGCAAATGATAGCCGAGCAGATAATATAATTGATAACGCCATAACGGCATTTGATTTAGCTGAATGGATGTTGATAAGCAGGTGATCTGACAAGATAATGATAGCGCCAGTTCGGTAGGCAGTGTAAATATTACTATTGTAATCTGACTAGACTGAATAAATTTTCGATCAGTCATTTCTGACAAGAGTATAATCATTATTTTGGTGATGTCAGCATTAGACCATTGACGAAAGTGAGACTGGCGTAACAGTTCAATGTTAGAGACTGCATGATTCATCCGATTAAAGCAATCAATGAGATATTCTAGTCGTCTGCCATTTTTGTTTTAGCAGCCATGATATATCTTCATTTAAAACGGATGACTCGTGATTGTTTGTTTGTTTGTTTGTTTGTTTGTTTGGCTGGCCGGTTGGTTAATAGTTGTTGCTGTTATTTAACCACGGGACGGTACTGATCACGCAGACCAATTCTCTAATGTACAGAATGTCATTTTATGCAATGGGATCTAGCGTTTTGAACACTACAAGGCATTATTTGAGAGCGATACAAAGCGGCAAAGCTGGAAAAATGGTTAGCACACCAGGCAAAATGCTTAGCAACATTTCGTCCGTCCTTTCGTTCTGAGTTCAAATTTCGCCGAGATTGACTTTGATTTCATCCTCTCGGTGCCGATAAAATAAATACCAGTTGAGCACTGGAGCCGATGTAATCCACTACTCCTCTCCCCTGCAATTACCGGCTTTGTGTCAAAATTTGAAACCAATATTAACTACCTGTAAGGCGACATGCTCGCAGAATCGTTAACAAACCGGACAAAATTCTTATCGGCATTTCGACCGTCTCAACCTTCTGAGTTCAAATTCCACAGAGCACGACTTTGCTTTTCCTCCTTTCGGGGCCGATAAAATATGTAAGAATTGAGCACTGGAGTCGTTGTAATCAATTTATCCACTCCACCAAAATTACTGGCCTTGTGCCAAAATTTGAAACCATTATTTTAGAGCGATCTGACTGCAGCTTCTTGCAGATTCAGTGACCATATGTAAATCCCTTCGATGTCTTATAGTAGAAGTTGCACGTATCACCTCGTGATTTCTCTGTAGTTAAGTGTTGCGGGGAATAAAACCTTTCTCGACATTTTGGCAGTTTCTAGCAATTTCTTGCTGCGACCCTATATAGGCTGCTTAGTTGCCTCGTCGTAGAAGTAATCTACGTCACCTCGTTATGAATTCTCAGTGTCTGGTGAGTATACTGTGGAATAAGCCATTTCGCACCTTTCATTACATGCAATCCTTAATCAGGTCCAGTAATACGCATAGGTTCTAGTAAGAAGTTAAACCAGATCCAAACAGCAGTAAGCTATCTACTACTGAAACGAAGGAGAAGAAAGAAAATAAATGTACAATAAACTCTCTTTTATCCGCTATGCCAATATCCGGAACTCAAAAGCAACCGGCACCAGAGAAATGTGAAACAAATTTTGTTGTTAATTAGAATCGAGAGAATATGGGATAATTTGTGTTAATTAATTAGTTGTTATTAAAAGAAACTTTTTTAATTATATCTAGATAGGATCGTTGCTTCTTAAAGTACAATGCAGTATTTAATTATACAGCGTTTAGAGAACCTGAATTACTTTAGTTTAATGAAACTTGTTCTTTACTTAAGTTATAATTGCATTTCTCCATATTTCTCTCATTTCAACTATATTCAGTATATTAATGATGATATTATATACATATGTGTGTGTGTGTGTGTGTGTGTGTGTATATAAATATAAATATATATATATATACATATATATGTATGTATATATATTTATATGGCAAAAGTTTAGGATTCAAGTGAACCAGGCACTTGAAAGGTAAGGTACCGGGTGAGGTCAAAATTACATATTCATTTCTAAATGTTCTGGTTTGTGTATTTACCTGATGAAAACGATTTTTTTAATGATGTGGTGTCTACATTAAGCAATTAAAAATTTGTTGGAGACAGCTGTACTGAATTGGACACATCACCCATCTATTATATATATATATATATATATATATATATGCATCTATCTATCTATCTATGTATATATATATATATAATAAAGTTGCAGATAGTATTCATCCTATTTTCGATAAATAGTCTTCCATGATAGTCTTCAAGATTTCTTGCCAATAGAGAAAGAACCGATTTCTAACCTAGATTCAAGGCTCCTTCATTGGAATTCCATCATCAACAACAGAGTCTTTTTTTCTGTCTGTCTGTCTAACTGTATGTATGTATCTATGTATGTGCCAATTTGTATGGTTTGCTTTATGTATATATTAACATGCATAAAGTTGCATATATAGACACGCTCGTATATATATATATTTCAATGATAAACTGCTCGAAAGTTTTACAGATTTTCACAGTTCCAATGATGGATTGGATCTGTAGACTTCGAATTAGCTTTCTCCTTTCTGGTTTTGAAAAGCTTAATTTCCCAAGATTGGTATTTAGACAGTGTGTTACATATCCCAGGGCCCCAATAATTACAGGCATAAACCTGAACTTGTAATCTGGATAGAGTACCTGGATAGAGTTCAGCTTAGATATTGTCTCTTTCACTGATATTCAGCTCTATGTTAATATCCGCTGGGCAATGCATGTATGTATGCATGTATATATGTATGTTAACATCCGCTGGGCTGCTAATTTCCTCAACTGTGCACAGTTTCTCTTCTCTTGTGTATGTATTCTTCATGAAGAACTTAAGCGTGCTGTTCGAAAGCTCACTGCTGGTGTAGTGAATGGGGAAAGCTTGGTTTGCAGTCGTGTATGCCCACGCATGAGCAAAAAGAACCAAAGGTTGGCTAACAGAGATGGAAATTGAAAAGATAAAAAGGAAAGTAGAAAATAGAAATAATACTCCTCGAATAGATAACTTCCCCATCGAGGACAGGGAAATGAATGCCGGCAGTTAAGAAGTAGAGCAAAGTGTAAATGTAAAGGCATTCTCAGCAAATGAAGCTGGAGTAATGGGAAGAGTTATATCACAAGAATACGATGGTGACCTGCAAGACGTAGTGAGGACGCTGTGCTGATATGTTAGAGAAGATCAAGATGAAGCACCCACTAATCTGAGATACATTGATTGACGCAAGCTCAAAGTTGAAACTGAAAAGATAGATTCGGTCCTTGGGCTATTCCAGATAAGAAATATAATTGAAACAAACAAGATTATTTGGGCTGCAGCTACGGATTCTGCTAATAGAGTTGGATACAATAGAAGAGAACAAACAACGCGAAGAATCATACTGGCGAAGACGAATTTGCGAGAAACAAAGTTAAAAGGACATTTAGAACAAGTTGATAGATTGAGTAGAGGGGAATTGCAGAATGAAAGAATAAGAATAATGCTGGAAAGGACATACTGAATAAGAGATAAAGGTTATTATGTGATATTGGAAGAATTGAAACAGAGAGTAGTAGCAATCAAAGTAAAACTGGAAAGATACGACAAGAGAACAAAACAATTCAGGCAAAGCAGATTGTTTAAAGCAAATCAGAAGAAACTGTTTCAGGAATCAGATAAGGAATTACACGTAACAATGGTACCAGATGCAAAGGAAAGCAAGGCATTCTGGAGAGGGATCTGGGACCAACCTGTAGAACATAATGGTGAAGCAAGTGTCTTCGCTGTGCTGCATCTGTAATAGAGTAGATTAAACCATTGACCATATAAGGAACGAATGCCCTAGGCTTGCCCAAAATCATTGCAAGTTGTGGCGACATGATCAGTTAGCGAAAGTGCTACACTGGAAGCTGTGCGAAAAGTGGGGGCTAGAGAGAGGCAAGACGTGGTATGAGCACAAACTGCAGAGAGTGGTGGAATCGGAGACTAGGAAAATCCTCTGAGATTTCCCAATTCAAACAGATCAGGTGCAAGAGCATAACTGACTGGACCTAGTGGTGGTCGACAAGATGCACCGCATGTGTCATATAGTTGACGTTGGAAGCTCATTTGACCCACGAATAGTCAAGAAGGAAAGCGAAAAGATAGATAAATACAACACTCTTAAGTACGAAATAACCCGGCTATGGAAAAAGGAAGTGAAGATAGTGCCAGTTATTGTTGGGTCCTTGGGAACAGCATCAGAAGGCATCAAGAGGAATATAAATGAAATGGGAATAGAGTATCCAGTAAAACTGTTGCAGAAGGTTTGCCTCCTTAGTACGTCCAGAATAAGCAGGAAAGCTTTAGATAGCTGAAAAGAATGGATAGCATGGTACCCTAGGCTGGAGGTAGTAAGCCAGCTACGCATGCAAGACTCCAAATGTTCCAACAAGACCTGTGATAAAAACTAATATTGATAATAATAATGCTAATAATAATAACAGCTAGCTCTAATAGTTTCTGATTGCGAGTGTTATCATTTACATAGCAAATATTCTGCTCAATACCACAGATTTGCATGTCAGTTGTTTGACCTTAACCAGTTGAGCATGTCTCTCTCTGGCTGACAATATGTGTATCTCTCATCATGAGCAGAGGTAGCGGGGGAGCATCAAAGCCATGTGTTGAGGAGTTCTTTGGGGTTTGAATAATAATTCATCTCTGGAAACATGGGCGTTACGTTCAGCATCTTTAAACAAACCTTATTCAGGGACCTTATGTGTGGCATGGACTACTCGACCCGAAGAAAATTCTAATTGGGCCCCACCTGCAAGGTCATGCGCTGTTTATATTGGTATGAAATCACCATGTCGCGCACATATGGTTGTGATGCATGTCCCTGGTTTGCCCTTATGAGATGGGTAGTCACCACGGGTATATTGGGCTTCGTATATTTGTACCCCAGTGTCACTTTGATGGCATGCACTGCTCTCTCACTCAATAATAATAATATTAATGGTTTCAAATTTTGTCACAGGGCCAGAAAGTGAGGGGACAGGATGTAAAGTCGATTACATCGACCGAATGCTCAAGTTTATCAACCCCGAAAAGATTAAAAACAAAGTTGATCTCAACGGAATTTTAACTCGAAACTCCAAGACGGACGAAATGCTACTAATCGCTTTCTCCGGTGCGCCAACGATTCTGAGAGCTCGCCGCCTTACTACTCCATATCATATTCATGTTAGAATAACTGGAAGAATTAATCTGTGGTGGTGTTATGTTTGATTGAAAAGGTTGATTCCTCGCATTGGCATCATCTTCATCATAGACTTACAAAAATATTTCTTAAAAAAACAACAAAAAACCAAAAGAAGCCAAAAGAAACCAAACCAGCAATTTCTACAGTTTCTCTCTGAGATATATCTGTTGCTAATTCTCTGTGAGGAAATTGATAGAATTAATAAAGATGATTCGTAAAAGTGGAGAAAAAAAATAAACAAAAAATAAAAAGAGACTGGGAAAAAATTTCAGTCTTTGGCAGCGTGACAGAACCCCCCCCCCCAAAAAAAAAACAACAACAACAAAAGACATAAAGATACTCGGTTTTCTTGTCCATCGCAACTAATGTCAGGTGATGAGGATGCTGATGAAGATGATGATGATGATGATGATGATGTTTGTGGAGTCAGCGGCCGTAGTGGTGGTGACAATGATGATGATGAGGATGCTGATGATGATGATGATGTTTGTGGAGTCAGCGGCTGTGGTAGTGGTGGCGGTGACGATGATGAAGATGATGATGATGATGATTTCAGTATTGGTTGTGATGCTGATAGCTGTGGCGGTTCTATTTTTCATGATGATGACAACGTCGAAGATGTTTATGATGATGATGTCGACAGCATCCACACTTAAGACAAATGATGATGATGCTGATGATGATTATGATGACGACAACGACGACGACGATAATGATGCTGATTGTGATGATGATGATGATGATGACGACGAAAATAATGTTGATTAAGATGGTGATGATGATGATGACGGTGGTGATTTTTAATTTTAAAGAATGCATTCTAAAAAAAAGAAAAAAATTATCAACATTCCCCTAAAATCTATCTCCAACTTTAAAAGAAATGATTTAAGATATTAAATACATAGACGACAGCAATAAAAGAATAAGCCTATCGAAGAATATACAAATAAATGTCTTGAATAATACCAACAAAAACAAAATAAATAAAACCGCAAATACATGTATATGTATATGGAACGCGTGTGGAGTAATCATAGGCAGAGATTGGCTGCTGGTGAAGAAGCTTGCTTTGTAGTCGCTTGGTTTCAGGTTCAGTCCGACTTTGGGTGGGTGTCTTCTTCCATAGCCCCGAGTCGACCAATGCCTTGTGAATGAATTCGATAGGGTAGGACAGTTGGCACTCCGTCGCTTACGACGTCGAGGGTTCCAGTTGATCCGATCAACGGAACAGCCTGCTCGTGAAATTAACGTGCAAGTGGCTGAGCACTCCACAGACACGTGTACCCTTAACGTAGTTCTCGGGGATATTCAGCGTGACACAGATTGTGACAAGGCTGACCCTTTGAAATACGAGTACAACAGAAACAGGAAGAAAGAGTGAGAGAAAGTTGTGGTGAAAGAGTACTGCAGGGTTCGCCACCATCCCCTGCCAGAGCCTCGTGGAGCTTTAGGTGTTTTCGTTCAATAAACACTCACAACGCCCGGTCTGGGAATCGAAACTGCAATCCTATGACCACGAGTCCGCTGCCCTAACCACTGGACCATTGCGCCTCCGGTAGGACAGTATTTACATTGGAAAATATGTAAACACTACAAAATCAGCACTCCTGCTTAATGGTATGAACATCATGCTGAGCCAGTCGTTGAAGGTAAAAATGTCACTATCCACTTGGATTTCTCTGTCAATACCAACAGGACGATGCAGGTTAATAGACCAGACATTGTCATTAAAAGTGAGGGATAAAGATACTTGTTGACTAATAGATGTCAGTGTTCCCACTGATAAAAATATAATTGCAGCACAAGATCGAAGCCTTTTAATCAGAAATCACCAAAAACATGTAGTGACAACACATACGACAGAATATGTGAGGATGGAGAGAAACAAAGAAT
>NC_142950.1:8303253-8308253 GCF_046866305.1 Octopus bimaculoides
TGTGTGTGTGTGTACATATATATACATACAAACATATATGTATTATGCGTGTGTGCTTGTGTGTGTATATATATATATATATATATACACACATATATATGCATGCATATACATACATACACACACATATATGCATATATACTTATATATATAAATACACAGATATGCATATATATATATATATATATGCATATATATATATATATATATATATATATATATATATATATATATATATATAAATTTACATACATAAAGAGAGTTACATATATGTATACATATGTAACCATAAGTATATACTGTAAATATAATATGAAAATACTGTGTGTGTGTATGTATATATATATATATAGCAATGTTCTTCCTCGTTCACGAGTGGACGGCCATCATACATACATACATATATATATATATGTGCATCCAGGCGCATGCATTGTTATATGTGTCATACGTTCTACAAAAAGAACTAATTCAATGTTACACATTAAGTATCCGAAATATCTGATGGTAATTATGTATACATTCATCTAATGTATACATACATATACACCGAATCACCTATGTATATATTTACACAGGCACACCTATACATTGTTGCATATCTTATACACGAACAAAATCTTGCATAAACTTATGGACAGGAATGTAGAAATATATACTGTGTATAATGCTAAAGATTTAGGACGACAAAACATCACGTTTCTTTTCGCAAATATGATGAAACCATGGTGATTTAAACGATGTATTATTTCATTTTAAATGCTTCTATGCCTCATTTAATTAATACTTTTGTTAATGAACTCCATACAAAATTGCTTTCGTATTTATTGAACTGGAAATAATTTTTATAAACAAACATAATATAATAATGATGGCGACTTATCTACTTATAGACTATAGGAGAGTGTGTATAGTCATAGAAAAACTCCATCGAAATTTTGTTTTAGCGTTGAGTGACACTGTGTGTGGTCAAGCAATGTGCTAGAAATAACGGCTAAATTTACTTAAAAACCCAAAATGTTTTCTTATTATGTACTGAACAAGAGAACACACAACTGGTACTTGCAAATCTTCTAGACGGTTTCCTTGTTTAAGTTTGTGAATGCTGCCATAATCCTTGCCTTCCGTTCATCCTTGGTTTTACAAGGAGTTTTGTTTGTCTCTCGCTTAACTGCGCCCCACACATAATAACGAAAGGGATTGCAGTTGGAGGCCGTGTGGGAAGATGAATGGAGGAGGTATGACGTCGCCATCACTCCAAACACTAAGATGTTGACTGGCTGCTTAATTTTTATCATTCTCGGTACATGACCCCAAATTGCACTGTCCTTAGATTGACACCCGAGCACTCTGAAGTGTTCGTATTGGAGCTTCCGGCGAGAATGCCAAGCAGTACAGCATGTCGTTCCCAAATTTCTGTAGGAATCAATTGCGTCATGGCGCGGTTTTTCTCTCAGACGGGGCCCAACTGACTCTACTATATTGCTTACTCGACAAAATCAAAAGGAAACAATGCACATGCGCGAAATTATAAAATTTTGTAAAACTCTCCAGTTTAGCATTGAAGTTTATATGCGCATGCCTAGACATGCAAATATATGCATGAAAATACATACATAAAACAAAAGATACAAATCTGCAGATGCACTGGCTCCAAACATTGCACATATACTCAAATACATGCAAAAACATGTTGAAATTCCAATAAGGGAACCTTGGTTCTAGGTTAGAAACCGACTCTTTCTCTATTGGCAAGAAATCTTAGAAATACAACTGAATAATGACACGCATTGTACATACGTATATACATACATACATGCATGCATATATACACATACCTACATGCTTATATACATACATATACAAATTGTTTTGTCACGGGACTAGCTCTGTAGAGAAAAGTGTTATCAGGTCCGAGTACATTGGAGCATGTTAAATATAACCTTGCTGCTTATCTACACACACACAAACTCAAAGATGCGTGCGCGCACACACACACACACACACACACACACAGACAGACACACACACACACACACACACACACACACAGACACACACACACACACACACACACACACAGACAGACACACACGTACACTCACGATAGGAGAAACACCAGACTTTTAAAAGAAGAAATATTACTAGGGTCGATTTGTTCGACGAAACTCTTGAAGGCGGTGACCCAGCATGGCCGCAACTCAACGGCTGAACAGATTAAAAGATTCACACAAACACACAGACACAGATATATGTATAATCTCTTACTTTCTCTTTATCCATACTATAAATTGCAGTGTTCTTGATTGATTGATTGAGTGACTGTCGGCAGATTCACTCGAGAACGGTGCAGTGGAATCGCGTGAAATTCAGCACAGAGCAGCAGCATGGTCCGCTCATGTTCAGGAGATTTTTATTGCCCTCCAACTCCCATGGTTACCGAGATAATCGATTATTACTTTTTAAGATAGGAATATCCCATTCAAAGTGGGGAGGGGCGATTTTGTTGCCTTTCCCATGCGCGAAATTTTACGAAAAACCAGCACAATAAAGATTATTTTTTTCCAAGTAATGTGGCTGGGTTTGTTTTTCGAAAATTTTAATCAGAGGCACAGAAAAAAAATAATTTTAATTTTTAGACGCTGGCGTACAGCGATCGATATATACGCAGTGAACGTTTTCTCTATTTGCGTGCAATAAGGCTTAGCGCAAGCGAGTGTAACATCGAAATAACTTGAAAAGAATGCTTGTGGGAATGCCGTTATAATGAATGCTCATTTAAATGTATTTTGCATGGACTTGATGTACTTTTTAATAGGAGAGGAGTGCCTGCAGGCGGGTTCTTCTCAAGTTTATGCATTTTCAGGTCAATGTGTTTCAAATAAGTACTGACAATTGAAGGTGATTGCAAAGACAAAGAACTACCTGTTTTTTTTTAACAATTTTAACAGTGAGAACATTGGACAAAATATGTTATTTGACATTAATAGTTTGTACCTCAGCTAATTACTGTTGAGAACTGCATAATCCATGTGTCATGTTAGAGATCTAAAAGGCATTTTCGAATTTCATTATTTTCTTTAATCCAGGCAACGCTGGATATTTCTGCTAGTCATAATATAATATATGATTGACCATCACGAAATATATTTGTAAGAAGCTGCCTTCAAGCAATATATATGTATACACAGTTAATGCTCTTTAATCGTCTACAACTGAATTAGAGCTCCTGGCGATAACTTTATATGAGTCACAAAAGACTGACAGAGACTTATTGAAGGAAATCTTCATATGATACCGGCGACATATTTGAAATCTATGTCTGGGTGTTGATTTAGACAACGGCACGCTTAGTTTGCTCGGAGTTAGATGACTATTAGTTATCCTGATTCTAGTTAAGAAATTAAGAATAAAAGAACGGTTGCTGATACACAAAGAAATAAATATATAAATACATAATTTGTTATTGGTCATTAAAGTGCCAGATAAAACTGGAAATACAAAACAAGGGAGAAGATGAAATTTATATATATATTTTGTTTTCATAAGTCAGACATCATAAGATTAATTTTAAAGACATTAATGTGCGTTCTATTAACTTTGCTTGATTTAATATAATTAGTAATAAGAGATAAAATATTTAAACTGAGAACAACTAAATTGAATAGATTTTGTGTCAGAGAGAGAGAGATGTATTTTTAGCGTTATTTTTGTTAATTGCGACACCGTTTTATCGAAGCGTTCATCAGTTGTTAAGACACGGTTGCTTATGAGAATTTCTTGTCTCAATAGGTAGGAGGGGTTAATGTGACATGACCGGGTGCTGGGAAAACAAAACAAAACAACAACAACAAAAGTAAGACTGTAAATTAAGAAAGAAGTAGTTATTTGGTTCGCTTATATATTCAGCGACAGCTTGAGATCAGAGAGAGAGAGACAGACAAACGGACGGCAAGATTATATACACACACACACATATATATATATATAAGGATATTATTATTAATAATGAATAATATTAATGGCAATCCAAAGCATGAATTCTACAGGCAAGTTTAAGAACATTATGGTACTTTCAAGTACTTGCTTATATGCATATATATATATATATATATATATATATATATATACTAGCAGAGACACCCGGCGTCACTCGGGATTAAAATGGTATAGTTTATTTATTTATATATATATGTTACAGTTATGTTGAAACAGGTGAATCGGGAAAGTGCAGCATTGACGACAAAACATTTGTGGAGTAAATGATGGTCTAATTCGACTAATCGACATGTAATACATCGGAGGATTTGAGGATTCCAAGTGCTAACCTATCATGGAAAATTGGGGGTGAAAGTATGCAATTTTCTAACCCACCGAAAAGCTCAGTGGAATACACTTGTTTGAGGCGGTCAGCGCTACGTCTAACACGACCCGTCGTATGGTTGACAGTAAAAGGAATTGAGGTGTAATGGAGATATTCTAGGTAGATGGGTACATTCTAGAAATGGGTTGCAATAGGAGACGGTGAGGAGCTGGTAGTGCTTGCAATCTTACCTTACCACCCGAGCAGCACATGCCATTAGTTTCATTTGGAAATTTGAAAGCTTTGCAGAAACGACAATTTGAGTGTAGCACAACATTTTGTACAGAATTATCATTTTTATAGTAATAGGATGGATCGTATCCGAAAGCAGCTCCTGGTGTTGCGAAGAGCGAATTTGCATGTGATCTATTTCTGAGAGCTATTGTATTGGACCTCTGTCTAATCTGGCGTGTTAAACGTTGTTCTAATGATTCAGCATTAAGTACTACAGCATGCCTTAGCTGATATTGGGAAAATCTCATCTCCCTTCTCTCTTGAGTCTGACGGGCTGCAGCATGCATCTGCTGAGCTTGAGAAAGTCTCGTCTCCTTTCTCTGTTGAGACACTCGCCTTTGTTTTCTGTAATCGTGCTCGCTTTATACGCGTTTCTGGAGGGATTACGTCTTTTCTTTGGTGG
>NC_142950.1:8313253-8315753 GCF_046866305.1 Octopus bimaculoides
GCCTTGATAGGCATCATCAGCTTAACTTAGACTTGACGAGCTTATTCGATCATTGTTTTATTAGTATTATTTGCATATGGATAAAAATGACTAAAGACAAATAACTTAGAAAGGCAAAATGTTATGAAGTTAGCCGACGAGGTATTACGTGAGTTATACAAAAACAAAAAAGTTTTAAAAATCGTAATAAATTGGATATTACCTGTTAGTCAGAAAAAGGAAACAATAACCTAGCGCAAGACTCTCTAAGACAAGGGGAGATAATATTTTAAAACTCAATTCTTTCGCGCAAAATTACAATTATGCTCACAAGCCTATCTTATTTGCAGATACCGGACTAACAATTAAGCTAAGCAACGTTTGTAATCCCCAGTCGTTCACAGTGGGCTATATAAACCTTTCACTGGAATAAACTACCAATTTTAATTTACTCACATACCGGATAAAGCGTACAGATAATTTCATTGCTATATAATCCAGAGCAGACTGGCTGTTTTACTACTGTCTAGTACAATGGTTACTAACCACTTTTTTTCCTATGGACCCCTTTGATTCCTGTTTTACGTGGGTTGGCCCTTGTAGCTATTTAAAAGATCCTATTATATTTTTATATTTACATTCACACATATCATATATATAGTCTGTTGGAGCCGGGTTAAGCGCCGGTGTTTTAAGTCCTAGTGGATCATGGGTGACCGAATGAAGGCCCACAGTAAATATCATGATTTTGTTAGCAAGCAGCTTAACAGCTATGGAGTTACTTCGGTTGTATTAAACCTCTTCAGAGCGTGGCTAAATAGTTAGAGTATTCAACTCACGATTGTAAGCTCGTGAGTTCGGTACCTAGCTCTGGATTGTGTCCTGGGGCAAGACACTTAATTTCCCGTTGTTCTAGTTCACCCATCTGGCAAGCATGAGTAGTACCCGTATTTCAATGGGCTAACGTTGTCCCATTCTGTGTCACCCTGAATCTACACGAAAACTACTTGAGAACGCCTGGCAAATTGCATGTTAAATACACGAGCAGGCTGTTCTGTTGATCGGATCAACAAGAACCTGTGTCGCTGTAACTTCGGTTGTATTAAACCTCTTCAGAGCGTGGCTAAATGGTTAGAGTATTCGACTCACAATTGTAAGCTCGTGAGTTCGGTACCTAGCTCTGCGTTGAGTCCTGGGGCAAGACACTTAATTTCCTATTGTTTTAGTTCATCCAACTGGCAAGCATGAGTAATACCCGTATTTCAATGGGCTAACGTTGTCCCATGCTGTGTCACCCTGAATCTTCCCGAAAACTACTTGAGAACGCTTGGAAAAATTGCATGTTAATTACACGTGCAGGCCTTTCTGTTGATCGGATCAACTAGAACCCTCGTCGCTGTAACTGACGGATTACTAGTTTTTAGAAGTATATTTTCGAAAATAGCAAAGCAAAATATATTTCCCTCGTGAAAAGCACAACACTGATTCCATAATGTGATCAAAAATATAAAAATGTATAAATTTTTTGTATCCATCACCGACCGAAAAATCTTCTCTTTTATCTTAATCTATTCATTAATTATCATTTCTACATCAGAGATCCCCGATCAAAGACAAAAAAAAAAAAAAAAAAAACCCAACATGACAAGAATATATTCAACATAAGGCTTTTCCCTTCTTGCAGTGATTCATGAAGTTTTCACTTTTATCGGAAAAATGAATGTTGAATCTTACTAAATTACACAACAGGGAAATCAATTCCTGCATATATTAGACAGAAAGAATCCTCGTGTAAGCAATTAAGGGAATTAATATATACGGAACATAATTAAACATCAGCATTAATAATAATAATAATAATGATAATAATAATAATAATAATAATAATAATAGTGATGATGAAGATGATGATGATGATGATGATGATGATGATGTTGATGATGATGATAAAATATAGAAACCTGAGAACTGAGATTGCTAAGACGTGGCAGGCATCTACGAGAGTCCAATATAAGGGTTGTCCCTATTGTCATCGGAACATTTGGGTTCAATACCACCCAACCTAAAGAAACGTCTAGAAACTCGAGAAATACTCTACAATTTAGGCGTATTGCAAAAAAAAATCGGCATTACTCGGAACTGCACGCATATTACGTAAGTGTGCTGTCTGTCTGAGGTCCTTCTTGTGACTTGACAGACAGTACAAACCCCCCACTAAACACAATATCTTCAATCAACATCACGATAATAGATACTATGAGACGTCTTAAATAATAATAATAATAATGATGATGATGATAATAATAATAATAATAATAATAATAATAATAAACACACGCCAGAAAAGGTCACAGAAAACGAGAAAGCAACCATACTCTGGGATATGCCAATACACACAGATAGAGAAATTAAGGCAAATAGACCAGATATAGTTGTCAAAGATCATGAAGAAAAAAAATGCTTTCTAATTGATGTATCAATACCAGCAGATGACAACGTTTCTCTAAAAGAAATGGAAAAA
>NC_142950.1:8320753-8325753 GCF_046866305.1 Octopus bimaculoides
GGAAAAACAAAAACAAAGCAAAAACAAAAAAAAACCCAACAAACTGAAGAACAAAACAAGACAAAACAAAAAACAAATAGTATTGGAAATCTCATTTGGTGCTAAAGTTAACTTTGTTATTATTTCTATCGACGTGTCTGTTGTATTACCTGTTATTATATAGTTGTTGTTGTTATTGTTGTTGTTGTTGTTGTTGTTGTTGTTCTTTTTCTTCTTCTTCTTCTTCTTCTTCTTCTTCTTCTTCTTCTTCTTCTTCTTCTTCTTCTTCTTCTTCTTCTTCTTCTTCTCATAATCATCACCATCATCGTTGTCATTATTATTATTATTATTATTATTATTATTATTATTATTATTATTATTATTATTATTATTATTATTGTTGTTGTTGTTGTTGTTGTTGTTATTATTATTATCATTGTCATTATTATTATTATTATTATTATTATTATTATTATTATTATTATCATTATTATTATTGTTGTTGTTGTTGTTGTTATTATTATTATCATTGTCATTATTATTATTATTATTATTATTATTATCATTATTATTATTGTTTTTGTTGTTGTTGTTATTATTATTATTATTATTATTATTATTATTATTATTATTATTATTGCCGTTGTCGTTGTTTTTGTTTTTGCGTATTCTTTCTTTGGAAATACTGTTATGGCTGTATTCGAGGTGTTCTAAGTGATGTTGTTCCATTTGTACGTGGTGGTCCGTATATTATTACTTTCCATAGCTTTTTGATGTTGCTTACTAACCCTTGTGTTGATGAGGGTCGAAAAACTTTTAGCAGCAGCTCAGCCGTGTTTGAGGTTGGCCCTAAGATTAGGGTTAACGGTACAGCGGTTATTCTTGGTGTTGTTGTTGTTGTTCTTCTTTTCTTCTTCTTCTTCTTCTTCTTCTTCTTCTTCTTCTTCCCTTTCTTCACCTTATTCCTTCTCTTCTTTCGTCTTCTCTTTTTATCCTCATTTTCAACCACCGCCTGCTCCTCCTCCTTCCTTCCCTCCTCCCTCCTGCCCTCTTCCGTATTCTTCCCTCCGTCCTCTCCTCTCCTCTCCTTCGCCATTCCTCCTCACGCCCCTTCCTCCTCACGCCCCTTCCTCCTCACGCCCCTTCCTCCTCACGCCCCTTCCTCCTCACGCCCCTTCCTCCTCACGCCCCTTCCTCCTCACGCTCCTTCCTCCCCTTTCTCATCCCTTCCTTTCCTCCACCCTCTTCCTCCTCCTCCTTCCCTCTTCTCATCCTCCCTCCCTCCCTCCCTCCCTCCCCCATTTTCGTCTTCTGTTTATTGCTGTGTTAGTGGTGGTGACGTTGGTTATGGTGGTGATGGTGGTTGTGATGGTGTTGGTTGTGGTGATGGTGTGGTGGTGGCGGTGTTTGTTGCGATAGTTGATGTATTGCAGTTATTGCTTGTGCTTGTGGTTGAAGTGTTGGTTGGGGTGGTGGTACTAGTTGATTGTGGTGGTGGTGGTGCAGGATGTGGTGGCTATATTTAGTTGTGGTGATGGTGGTTGTTATGGGTTCAGATGTGGCGTTGGTATTGTTGGTGAGGTTGGTTGATGTGACGGTGATATTTATTGGTAGTATTGGTTGTGGTTTGGGTGTTGGTGGTATTGTCTGTTGCGTTAGATGTGGTGGTGGTGGTGGTCGTTATCGTCATGGTTACAGCGATTGGTCGTGATGTAACGCCGTCTCAATGATGGCGGCGATTTAATGTCCAAAGATACAATGACGAGATTACAACTAAGATTAGACGGATGCTCTCTTTATCGTTGCATATAATAAGCATTTTCCCCTGAGGCACAAACCTGTACAGTCAATGATAATTACGTGGCACGTCTCCATTATCTAGAATTTCATAACAATTCGTCGCAAATGGTTAAAAGAATCTTACGTACACCTCTAATAAACATGGTAGTCGTTATAATGTAGGACGAAAGTTCAGTTCACTGAGTTTTGTGTTTTTCAGCAAGGCATTTTATTTCACTTAGCTCCGATATACTCAGCTGGAAATGAACATGGACCAAGTATTGGTGCAGGCCTATCGCTCTTCAGCAGTCACATCCAGGGTGTATTGCTGTTTAAGAGGGTAGGAATAAATTGTCTAGTACATGCCTGTTCGCTTCTACGTAGCTACTTAAAACAATCAGCGAAATTGTGATATATTTTGTCGAAACATTCTCAATCATAGTTCTCACCCTGTCTCTTTGTGTCCCTCTATGTTTATCTGTCTAACACTTTCAACCCAGTCTCTCTCTCTCACTCTCTCCCCTCTCTCTCTTTATACATATATGCATTTGTACGTTTGTGTATATGCGTGTATGAATACATACATGCAGTCTTTTATGCATATATATATATATATATATACACATGTATTTTAGAAAACCAAAAAGTATTAACTAGATTATGGCTGGCAGAGCCAATCTCAGCTCTTTCACCACGACCTCAAGACGGCTCCGGACTTTGGTGCATGAGTTCCTCACTATGTCTCCGAGAAAATTTTCAAGCATTTCCGTAATATTGGACACCAGCTCAGCCTTGATTTTGCAGACAGAACAGTTGGTGTCGTTCTCAACAGTGCCTCACATACAGTTACCTATGGGATTACAATCGGGGTTGTTAAAGTCGTATAATTATCCGCCAATCACTTCTGACTCTTCCCGGAGGTAAGACGAGGAATCGAATTCCGTTGCAATACACACTTGTACTTTCAGCGGTAACCCTCTCTAGCCAGGGTTCGACCACAGTCTCCTGCAGCTTCACATTTCTGTCTGAATCGAACCTTAGTCTGTATTCAAAGGTGTTGGGTGGCATGACGGCACCCTCACTGGAGAAACACCCAAAGACCAAGATTTAGCTTTCATGATGAACATGTTACGTATTACAGCCTTTAAAGAGTTCACACAGCGTTGAGCAGCAGTCATGATGTCGCCATTTTGATACCCCGCACAAACCGTCATGATACAAGTAACTATTTTTCCAATATTCAAATGGCTTCCGGTCCTCCATGTCAGCTAATTTTTTCTCAACTATAACTTTAGTCGTTATGCTCTCCAACGCCGCTGACTGGTTTTACTCATACATCACGATGTTCCTGAAGAAACAAGACATAAATAATCGCCAAGTTTAGCCAGAGGAACTTTTATAAAGCATATATTTAGCGTCATGTTACGCAAAGGATATGATTTATAGATCACACTTCGAAATTACGAGGTGTCATTCTTCTTCTTCGTCTTCTTCTTCTTCTTCTTCTTCTTCTTCTTCTTCTTCTTCTTCTTCTTCTTTCTCCTCCTGTTCCTCCTCTTCCTAGCTTCTGTTGCTTAAGTTGTTGTTGTTCTTCAATTTCTTCCTCTTTTTCCTCGTCTCCCCAGCTTCTGTTGTTGTTGTTGTTGTTGTTGTTGTTCTTCTTCTTCTTCTTCTTCTTCTTCTTCTTCTTCTTCTTCTTCTTCTTCTTCTTCTTTGTCCTCTCCTTCTTCGTCCTCTCCTTCTTTGTCCTCTCCTTCTTTGTCCTCTCCTTCTTCGTCCTCTCCTTCTTTGTCTTCTCCTTCTTTGTCCTCTCCTTCTTCGTCCTCTCCTTCTTTGTCTTCTCCTTCTTTGTCCTCTCCTTCTTTGTCCTCTCCTTCTTTGTCCTCTCCTTCTTCTTGTCCTTCTTCTTCTTTTTCCTTTCCTCTCTTTCATCTTCTTTTCCTCCTTCTCCCCACCCTCCTCCTCCTCCTCCTCCTCATACTTCTTTCCCTCTCTCCTTCCCTCTTCCTAACTTCTTCACTTCTTCCTCTTTTATTATTTCCCCCCCCCCGTAACATCTTTCCACAAATTTCCCCTCCTCATCCCATTCTTCACTTCCACTCACAATATTTCTTTCCTCCTTCCCTGTCTTTCTAATCTCCTTCCTCTACGCCCCATTCTTTCTCCCTGCAACCATTCCTCATTCTCTTCCCCATTTTTCAAAGCCGCATTCTTCCCCCCCACCTCATCGCTCACCCATTTTCATTTCCAATTTATTATATTTACCTATTTATTGCTGTATTTATATTTATATCTCTCTATAAAGGTTATAGATTTCAACCACAAAAATCCTTTCGTTTCAAGTTCTGTGGCAAATATTCCTTTAATCGTTATTTACTTTGACTTTTACTTATCTCTTATGTTTGTCTTTAAATATCTCCTTTGAATGCCACACGTACACACACACACACACACACACACACACACACACACACATATATATATATATATATATGCATGTATGTATACACATATATATATTACGTATATACTGATATATAGACAGGAATATGATATATATATAAATATATATGTATATATATATATATATATATATATATATATATATATATATATATATATATATATATATATATATATATATATATATATATATATATATATATATATACATACTCATTTACTCTTTTACACGTTTTAGTCACTTGACTGCGACCATGCTCAAGCAGTATCTTTAGTCTAATTATTCTTTATGAGCCTAGTACTTATTCTATTGGTTTCTTTTGCCGTACCGCTAAGTTTCGGTGATATAAGCACGCCAACATTGGTTATCAAGCGATGTGAGGGGGCGGATAAACACAGAAACAAAGGCACACACCCATAAATATATATATATACACACATATAAATATATTCACGACAGGCTTCTTTCAGTTTCCTCCTACCAAATCCACCCACAAGGCTTTGGTCGGTCCGAGGTTATAGTAGAAGACATTTGCGGAAGTTGCCACGTTATAGGACTGAACCCGGAACCATGTGGTTGAGTAACAAGCTTCTTACTGCACAGTCACGCTTCACGAATTATCTCCATATGTATATATCAGGTCATCCCATAAGTTCTGTCCGATGTTATCTTTTTTAAAAGAGAATGAAATTTAATAGTATCTTAGAATGTCTAATGGAATTAAAAATTATTTTGATGCATTTGTGTACATTTAAACTAATTAAATATTATTTTACAG
>NC_142950.1:8330753-8335753 GCF_046866305.1 Octopus bimaculoides
CTTAGCGGCGTTTCGTCCGTCTTTAACATATTTATGAAAAGAAAACACCTGGGGTCAACGAAAACTCTTGAAAAGCGATCTCTCAGCATGACCGTAGTCCAATCACTGAGACAGATAAAAGAAAAAAAGAGAACTGTAACATAAAAACAAACAAAACGAAACGAAACAAACACATCAATTTTAAAAAAATAAACTGAGAACAGGCGAAATAATTATAATGAAAATTCGGAAGTTTATATATAGAAGAGTGTAAGTTTGCAAGTAAAAACTAGTAATAGATGCTCCAAAAGATTATTTTCATTTCTATTTTAATTATAGATTTAATGGAGGTTTTAAAGAAATTTTGAAAAACTTTCACGGATTATTTAAAATCAGTCAACATCATGGTTTATTTGTTTATTTATCTCGCATACATTATTTGATTCCTGGTTTTTAAGTACACAAAATAAACACACATCCACAACACACGCATACAGAGGGATAAATGGTATAGATAGATAGATAGATAGATAGATAGATAGATAGATAGATAGATAGATGTGTCGATAGATAGGTAGGTAGATAGATAAACAGAGAGCTGCAAATAGTAGAGAGACAGAGGGATTGATAGGGAAAGAAGTAGATAGATAGAATGAGGGATATATATATATATATATATATATATATATATATATATATATATATGTATGTATATACAGAGAGGTAGGTAGTTTGATAGATAGATAATAGATAGATAGATAGATGGAGAGATAGATAGATAGAGAGAGAGAGAGAGAGAGAGAGAGAGAGAGAGAGAGAGAGAGAGAGATAAAGAAAGAAAGACAGAGAGAAAATGTAAGAGAGAAAAAAGAACACACTTTATATTTTTCGGGAATTCTTTGTTGATCTTTTTATCTGTCTGACTGAAATTTAGTTTCTTTTTCTATTTTCGTCAGAAAACTCTGAACAATCATGTGCTATTTATTGCCATATCTGTTTAGATCAATTCATTGAGCAATAGCACACTCCATTAGACCGTTGTTTTCTCAACTAAACTTCTAGAATCGTTATCTATTTAGTTTTTTTAATATTTTTGGGTGTCAGAAAAAAAAAGTATTTTCCTATAGATTATGTTATTGTTATTTGCTATTAATCTATTATCACATTATTTTTTTACACCGAGAGAGAGAGAGAGAAAGAGAGAGAGAGAGAGAGAGAGAGAGAGAGAGAGAGAGAGAGAGAGAGAGAGAGAGAGAGAGAGCGACAGACAGAGAAAGGGTGAGCGAAATAGGGAAGGTGTAACGAGTTATATATTGTTTTCTATTTCAAAACGAGGCTGAATTTTTCTCATCATATTATCGTCTGCGTTTCATTGAGATTTACAATACCCTAACAAATATTCACCACCGTATCGTTAGCTAAAACCGCCATTTTTCTCATAGATTTCGATGTTGCAGCAACCATATTTTGTATGTCCCCGATATTTATAAAGCTGTCTTTAAGTGAAAAAATTTTTTTTGTAAAAAAAAAAACTCCTGCATTATTATTATTATTATTATTATTATTATTATTATTATTATTATTATTATTATTATTATTATTGTTGTTGTTGTTACTACATTTTCTTTGCTTATCTTTCTATATTTAGCCTCAATGCTGCACAATGTATAATCCGATTTATTCATTCTAACTGAATTTTTCTGAATGCTACTGAATACTTGCTGACACCTTCTTCTTTACTTTCTAAAGATATTCAACAATTGATTCTTATACAGTGAAGGCTTAACGTTTTGTCACCGCTGCCGTATCTTCATAACGCATTACTTCTAATACGCCAAACAGCATTATTTACTACTACTACTACTACTACTACTACTACTACTACTACTACTACTACTACTACTACTACTACTTGATACAATAGTACAATCATTTTAGTTATTATTATTATTATTATTATTATTATTATTATTATTATTAGTAGTAGTAGTAGTAGTAGTAGTAGTAGTAGTAGTAGTATTGTTGTTGTTTGCAGATATTCTCTAATCAAATAGTTTTCTATTTTCCAAACTGCAACACAAGGAATATCAAGAACACCAACATCAATTTGATGTTGTACAATGAAACAAGCGTTTCCGAAGAGAGAAACTTCCAAACTTCTATAATTCATCGTAAATTAAAGGAACGGAGTTGGAAGTAAAATCTTTTACTCTAATCCCTATTTCCTATGACGAATCCATTATTATTATTATTATTATTATTATTATTATTATTATTATTATTATTATTACTATTACTGTTATTATTATTATTAGTAGTAGTATTATTGTTACTAGCTCTATTGCTCTGTCCGACATTAAAGCGAGTGCTTTGCTTTCTATGCACTTGTCACACTTAAATATATGGCTTCTCCCTGTCTTTTGTTGTTCGTCCTGCACTGCCAATCTTCGGAAATCTCGCCCATTGTAGTTGCAGCCTTATAATCATTTTGATTTATTAGAAAGACTGTGAGGTTTCACTTCGGGGCATCTTCTAAAGAAGGGATTTGGGATGTCATTAGTTGCGTAGCATGGAGACTTGTTGGTCAAAAAGAATTCGATTGGACAAACTTCTATCGCATTTGCTGCAGCGCGTACAAGTCTTGACAAATGCATGACAGCACTAAGTAAGCTTAGCTGTGGAGTTAATAAGCTGTCTTTGCAATCACGAAATTTCGGGTTCAGATTCATAGTTTGGTACCCTCGGCAATACTTTTCTGCTATATCTCCGGACCAACCCATCCTTTTAGAGTGGATCTGAAACAAGATAAACACACACACACATATACATGTGTATACAAGTGTATGTGGGTGTACGTGTGTAATATATATATATATATATATATATATATATATGATGAGACATACATGAAGGATCGAACTTATCGATATGAGCCTCTTTCCTCCTTACCTAAAGATTAGCGATTTAACCACAAGATTTCATAGAGCTACAGAAATAATATGTTTTATTATGAGAAATGCGAATAAACATGTGGTTTCTCTGTTTCTCTTTCTGTGTCTCTGTCTATCTCTCACTATACATATATATATATATATATATATATATATATATATATATATATACATAAGCATACATGTATAAACATATACTTCTATATATATATTTATAAATATGTGTGTATGCATGTATTTATGTATAGACATGTGTATATATGTATATATGTTTGTGCTCGTACTTGTGTTTCTTGTGTATTAGCATGGTGATATTTATTCGTTGGCTGTAATATTTATTGAAATCGCCACACACTAATCTTGAACAAATTGAGTCTAAAATCAGACACGGCAAGCTTAAACAACATAACGCTAGGAAAAATATATTTAAAAAAATTATAACTAAAAGCAGAGGAAATATTTATCACATCAATTTTGGTTGTGTTTTAATTAGAAAAAAAAAAGTAAACTAAAGTATAAAAGCGAATAGATATCATAGAATAAGAATGAAATGGAAAAAAATATATAATATTTTGGCGCCTTACAGCGCTACACGTAAGTTTTAATATCGACAAATAAACTAATCTAACTGATATTTATATAATACTTTGGGAGTAAATTATAATATGTCTAAGTTGGAAAAGCGAAAATGCTGTAATTAATAAATGAAGTGAGAATATATAATAATATCGACATTTAGTTCAGAAGACGTTTGAATATGAAAATAATGTTTTAGATTGAATATTTCTAGTTCTTTTCTGCGTCATTCTAATCACGTCAGTCGGACCAGAGCTGTGACCTCTCAATTCTGAGTAGAAGCTAATCAAATCTGAGAGACTCCCTGATCTCCGAGCTACGTCCTCTGTCGAGTTACACCAATGATCCTCCGGGGGAAGGGACACTTTGACTGCTTGTATTGGCGATCATGCTCTTTCAGTCGTTACCTAAAATTCAGGAAACTTAGGTGCAGTCTATAAATGAGATGGTTTGATAATACCCATAGTCGCAGTTGGTCACACTTGGGAATTCGGTCAGCAAGCGCAGTGATGGTTGTTTCTGAAAGGCCCCTATCTCCACAGCCCTCTCCAGAATAGTAGGTAGATCGATAGATGAGTAGATATATTTAGTAGATATATTTAGTTAGTTATATAATACTTTGGGAGTAAATTATGATGTGTCTAAGTTGGAAAAGCGAAAATGCTTAAAGCATAATGAGAATAGATAAAATATGAATTATTTCGCCTTAAAAAATTGAAGTACACGAAACTCATATCACCCCACATAACGTACGCCCTGGGTCACTTACACACACACACACACAAAGGTCCACATAACTGTCAGCTCGCCCCCATACATACTCACGCAATCGCCCCCATTCATACATACACATTCACACACACCATTCTCACATACACACGCGCGCTTGAGCAAATTCGTTCGGCCGGTTCTCCTTCATTATCCCCCTTTCTTTCAACCTCTTTCTTCTGGCTATTTCATCACGTTAAGCCGTTAATCCCTACACATTTTTCTCCCTCTCCGTTTTCTTTCATCATCTTTCTTATTTTCCTCTGAATCCTTTCTATCGAAGAGCGTAGACACGAAACGTACAAGACTTTTCCATTCTTCCCGAGCATTAAACTAATACACCAGCTATTCTTACACTTGTCTTCGTCTTTTGTCTTCTGTAAATTTGAACTAAGTTTACACCCCCACGTCTACACAAAGTGATGTTAAATATTACTTCTCTCTATTAATACTGCCTCTGTTACTAATATATATTAGGTATGGTATATTAGTTTTTACAGAGTGCTGTATTTTTCGGAACTGATTCTTGCCGGAAATTTCATAAATCATCTCTCACAGCTGAAGGACATAAATTTATGCGTTATATTATATCTTCTGTCAAGTTAACTACGACGTTAACATTTCCTGCATTATATTCACACCAATGATCGGCGAAAGAATGCACATCCAAATATTCGTATTAATTTTTGTAGACGCGTGTATTTCTGAAGAGATATACATCCCAGT
>NC_142950.1:8345753-8355753 GCF_046866305.1 Octopus bimaculoides
GCCCAGGTCACCTTTGCCTTTCATCCTTTCGGCGTCGATAAATTAAGTACCAGTTGCGCACTGGGGTTGATGTAATAATAAAATCATAATAAAACGATGGCAAGAAAAGCCCCTTCATGGCAAACATTGGCTGAGAAACTTAGGACTCAAAGCAGAGACTTAGAGATTTTTAATTGCAGCACAAGATCAACGCTTTCCCACCAGAAATCACCAAAGAAACATGTAATGAAATGAAATACAAGTAACTGCAGAATATGTGGAGATGGAGAATCATATTGTCTCTGACTGCCCAAACCTAGATAAGCAGAAATATATTCACAGACGCGACAGAGTTGGGACCCTATATACACTGGAAGCTACGCCACACTATGGATTAACAACAGAAAAAGATGGTATTGGCACTGCGGAAATGTCACAGAAAATTAGAAAGTAACCATACTTTGGGATATGCCAATACACACAGATAGAAAAATTAAGGCCAATAGGCCAGATATAGTTCTCAGAGATCCACAAGAGAAAAAATGCTTTCTAATCGATGTATCAGTACTTATAGATGACGATGTTTCACTAAAAGAAACGGAGAAAGTTTCAAAGTACAAAGATCTAGAAATAGAGGTAACTCGAATGTGGAGCTTAAAAGCAGAAACAATTCCTATTATAGTGGGCGCATTAGGTATGACAAATACATAATCAAAACACCAGGACTCACAAGTATATACAACATACAGAAAATAGTACTGCTAGGCACCGCACATATCCTACGTAAAACACTTTCAATACAATAAAAATAAGAGCATCACTACAAACCACAGCACATACCCAAGGTACACAGAGCTGCGCTCGGTAGTGCAGTGAAAGCACGTGATAAAAATAAAACTACTGAATAATAATAATAATTTTTACTTTTACTGTCATCTAAAGATCCCGCTATCATCTTATAATCAAATTACTTCTCAAACAAACTTCTAATTATCTTATGTTTTGACAGACATTTTCTGGAATAACACTCTGTGCAAAAACAAAGATACGACACCCTAGTCATAACACCAACTTGAACAACTAGCTTGTTATCTCTTGAGGTCTCTGGGTGAAACTTGGAGTCAGCTTGTACAAATACAACTCAAAAGTCAAACACATAATAATAATAATAATAATAATAATAATAATAATAATAATAATAATAATAATAATAATAATAATAATAATAATAATAATAATAATGATAATTTATTTTCACTGAGATGAAATACTCACAAGCAAGTTTAGTTGGGTCTCTTTAATAATAATAATAATAATATAATAATAATAATAATAATAATAATAATAATAATAATAATAATAATAATAATAATGATAATAATAATAATAATGATAATAATAATAATAATAATAATAATACTAATAATGATGATTACAACGACAACAAAAACGACTGCATGAAATCAACAAAGGGGCCTTTGTGTTGGCAGTTTTCATCCTTTTTCTTCCATACTATCCATTTTATCTACTCTGGTAGTGATGGGTAAACCTCTTTGTAGAAAATAACAACATTTATTAAATATGTGGTTGTATCATTAAAAAGTAAGTTCGTTGTGATTAACCATAATTGATGGCATTAATTACGGAGGAGCATTTTTGATGTATCTCAGTTTCTTTTACTTCTTTCAGTATTTAGTTTGCGGCCATGCTAGGGCACCGTGTTGAAGAATTTTTAGTCAAATGAATCGATCCCAGTACTGATTTTTTTTAAAACGCCTGATATTTATTCTCTCGGTTCTTTTGCCGAACTGCTATGTATGTTAAACATATTTGTAAGTCAATAACGTGCTCAGCTGATTTAGCAGCGGGCTTTAAATCATCTGTTAAGGTCATCTCTACAGATATACAATAGAAATTAGAGCTACTATTGATTTTTGTCACGTCGTTGGATTTTTGTCACGTCTTGGATTTTTTTTCGAACCAAATACACATGAAGAAAGCTTTTTAAAAACAACAATTATCTCTGTGCAGTGACAACAGCTGTTTGTTGGTGAGGTTTCTTTACCATATCATACTATTACATAAATTATCTTATAAATAATTGCATAAATAAATAATATGATCCAGCAACTGTGCACCGGCACATCATCAGTTGAGTGATGCATATATGCTGCATCATAAGTGATGCTCAGGACAATTGGCTGATAATCTAAGTTCCGAATTCCTTACCAACACATAGTACTAAATCCCATAAAGCACCGATACCTAAAAGAATAAAAAACAAACATGGACGTATAGAACAAGACAATCATACAAAAACTGCACTGGACAAGCAAAACACACACACACACACAGATACACACAATCAGAAACTATAATTTTTGGTTATTTTCTCTAGTGTGTATTTAGCAAATCACATAGTTAAGATATTTACAGTTCTACCGTTATCTTACAATATATTGATAAAACTGTCATTAGACAGATGTACTGATAACTTCCACTCGAGTCTGTTATTGCTCAAAATGTTTGATGTATATTTTTTCCCCTTCTTCTTCCTTCTGTTTCTTTTGTTGCCGTACATTTATTGTTAATTGCTATTTTATCAAAAAGAGATGATGATAAGGTAAAAAAAACAACAAAAAAAAACAACAACACTATAATAGAAAAATATATAAAAGATTTTGTCTAATTGTTTTTCTATTATATAATTAATTTCATTTGGTCATTAACGTTAGTACACATAATGTTTTCTCGGCACAGGCGTTTTTTCGAAATCTCTTTTCATCAGTTGAAGTTATATGTACATATATAGATACATACATATGCACATATATATACATATAAATATGTATGTATATATATATATATATATATATATATATATATATATATATATATATATATATATATATATGTAAACTGTCGCCGTCTGTAAAGGCGTATGATTTTGTCATTGGTCTTCTTTTACATTCTGCTTGATGGTATGTTTTGCCTGTCTTACTACATACTATATAATGTACGCACACACATCCTCACACACTCATACCAGCAGACACACATGTTGTGTTATATGCTGCTGTTTGTTTTATCATGTAGTTTCGTACAGAAACATGAATATATATTCTGCTATATGGTTTTTTAGTTACTGTCGTTGTTGTTGTGATTATTATTATTATTATCATTATTATTATTATTATGACTGTGTGTGCGTATGTAATATACATGCATTTATATAAACACATCCCAAAATAGATACACACATAGATATATAATTATATATGTATATATATATATATATATTTATATATGTATTGAAAAATATAAATGTATGTATATATATATATATATGTATATATATATATATATATATATATATATATATATATATATATATATATATATATATACATATATATATGTATATATATATATATATGTGTGTGTGTGTATATATATATGCATATATATCATATATATACAGATACGTGTGTGTGTGTGTGTGTGTGTGTGTTCATATACAAGCATTTGCGTATACACAGAAAGAGGCAATTCTCACTTGTAGTTCCCTTTCTTCACACAAACACATACCTGCATGGACACACATACACACACGCACAGACACATACACGCACATATGCACGCACACACGATCATACACACACAGACACCTACGTCCACATACGCTCACTTTCCCATACTTCTTGTAAATATTACATCGTTGCAAACACGTAAGTGAACTCCAGATACTTGATGACTATCGTATGTAAATTTATTTATAAATGTACGTTTACACAGACACACATACACACATACACACACACAAGTACACACGCGCTCACCCATAAACGCTCATCTATATGAGGATGCTTATATGTTTATATGTATGTATGCGTGTCTGTTTTATTTGTTTACAACAGTAAGTTCATATGTAAGTACTTAAAAACAGTTTCCGAAATTTGCAGTAGATGCCGACAGTTTCATAAAAAATATTGTCTGACTTCTAGCAACACAGAGCACTGGTAACGTAAATATAAACATCTCGGTTTTGACAAGCTATCATTTCTTGGTGTCCTGCACATTTCAATTTTCGACTAGTTTCCTTGGAAGTGCAGCCACCTATATAACATTTGATGGGATATTGTAGCGTTAAACCGCCCAAACTGACGTGTCAAGCACTGTGAGAACCCATCCACCGATTTTGTTTGATTTCTATCAAAATGAGAAGGCTTAGATCGATGCAAAGCTGCGGTAACGATACTTACCCAAGGTGCTACAGAGCAGGATCAAACCTGAGGATCCAAGCATGCGAGATAAGCTCTATAAGAAGCCAGCCAGTTTCATAAAGAAAATAGTCAAAATGCTAACAACACACAACACCGGTAACTCGGATATAAACGCCTCGTTTTTAGACAAACTATCTGTTTTTGTGTCTTTCAAGCTTCCGTTCGACTACTTTCCTTGGATTTACAAGAAGCTACGCACTGTTTTATAGGATATTTCAGCGTCAAACATTTCTAACCGACGCATCAAACACTGTGGAACGAATTAAACTCGTACTGCGAAGTATCACTATATATTTCAGAACATATACCATTCAAGTATACACAGAGAAAAGCGGAATCGTTACTATAATACAGCAATAGGATAAAAATATAAGACATATAAAAATATTTATATATATATAAAAAAAAGAAAGACCAGGAGAATAGGTAACTGGCTTTAAACAGATAACTACTGAAGTCAGTTTGTTGGACTAAAAAATTCTTCAATGTGGTGCCCCAGTATGGCCGCATTAAAAACCACAGATGAATATAAAAGTTAACACTCTAGTATTGTGTTATCAGCTGAGATCCTGCAGGGGCACAGCTAATTAAAATTTTAAAAAAGTATAGCACAGGGTGGAGCTTGAACCCATGGTCTCTAATAATACACCGATTAGTGAATAGCATAACGATTGTACCAGCAGGGCTAACCAAATTGCGTGCATTAAAATGTATAGCCTTAATTCTTATTATAATAGCTGTTTGTTTCACCAGAAAAGTATAATTTATAACCAGCCACATATTGAAATGCATCCATTACATCTATTTTGCCGCTATATTGCGCCCTCTTCTGGCAACGTAAAATATATTCTATACCTTTTAAAAACAGAGCATTGAATATATAACTTGCATACATAATATAAATAGAAGATTATACGTAGTTAAAGACATATATATATATATATATATATATATATATATATATATATATATTTGTGTGTGTGGCGGTGTGTATATATGTATGACGTGCCTATGTATAGCGAACTGTAGTTATAAGCATTAGCGTAATTACGGTTGAGAGACAGATTTACATGTTTCTTTGAATATAAATGAAGAATGCTATTTCGGTTCTAAACAAACATTTTTGCTAAAAATGGTAAAAATATTCCCTCTCTCACCCCGTCACAAATGTAATTTCACGTTAAGTTTGTTTCCAGTTCATTACAATAAAATTTGATAAAATTGCGTAAGTGTATTAAAAGTGAGGTCAATTTGGATGTTATTGCGTTCATACTGAGGATACAAACGCAATATGCATGTATATATATATATATATATATATATATATATAGATTATATGCATATATATACATACACGTCTCTCTCGATCTATATATATATATAGATCTCTCTCTCTCTCTCTCTCTCTCTCTCTCTCTCTCTATATATATATATATATATATATATATATATATATATATATATATATATATATATATATATATATATATTTATATATATATACATATATACATTTATACATATATATATATATATATAATATTTATGTGTGTATATTAGGTAATTACGATAAAGAAAATACCACTCAACGCACGCAGTTTAAGTTAAAAGCATTTATTAACATTCGTGCATTTGCTTATATATATATATATAGGTATATATATATATATATATATACACACATTAATAAATAAATATATATATTTACATACATATATATCTATATGTATGTATTTATATATATGCATATATATATACGTATATATGAATATATATATATATATATATATAAACATACATATATATATATATATATATATACATACAACATGTATATATGTATGTCTGTGTGTATATATATATATAGAAATATATACTGGCACACACGCACATACACACACACGGACACGCACATACACACGTACGAGCAAACACACACATGCACATATTTATGCACACACACTGAGACAAACACACGCACACACACATATATAATATATATATATATATACATATATATATACATGTATATATATATATATATATATATATATATATATATATATGTATGTATATATATGTATATATATATATATATATATATATATATATATATATATATATATATATATATATATATATATATATATATACCTGTGTGTGTATGTGTATGTGTAATTTTTGAAAAATTTCCATTTACACTCCAGAAGTGCTTCTTTTTTTTCTCTTCTTTAATTAGAAAATTGTTCACCACCACCACTGCCACCACCACCACCATCACTACCACCACTACCACCAATCTCTCTCCTTATTTCTAAGCCATGATATATTTTTATCCAGTAAGATCCTGTTATTCAATTTCACCCAATCAAATCTTATAATGACCTTTGAACATGTGTACATTTGTGTCCCAGTTTTTTATAGTCATTTGAAGATAACATGCGTCGTAAATACCGAATCCGAAAAGATGAAGGGACGCGACTAAGGCACCTTCATATACTTATACATATACATATTACGGAGATGTACTTGCATAGCAAGTGACCTGATCTGAGATCGTGGCCTGAAACAAAAATTGCTGCAGCGTGGAAGGTGTTTATAAACCATCTAAAAAAACACAAAAGCCGTTAGATTCACTTCAACATTATATTGAATTTGCTTTCAGACCGCGACCTGTTCACTAACAAAATTCCGTGCTGGATATATATATATATATATATATATATATATATATATATATATATATATATATATATATATATATATATACATACATATATATATATATATATATATATATATATATATATATATATATATATATATATATATATATATATATATATATATATATATATATATATATATATATCGCCATCCGTTGGAGAAAAAATTGTAGTTAGAATTAGTAGTTCTTTGACTGCTATTTCTAAATTTTCAGTATGTTGGTGAAGCAACTCATGCTGATCCCTAAATGTTTATATATATATATATATATATATATATATATATGAAGCGACTAGCTATATATACACACATACATACACACACATATTTAAATATATATATATATATATATATATATATATATATATAAAGAAGCAATCCAAAAAGATAATAAATGTGTAAGCTGACATACATGACAATCTAATCTTCAAAGAATTTAAATTATCCAACATCTTTTTTACACTAGAGGGATTTCTGAAACATTGTGCACGCATGTTTGCACACACACATACACACACACACACACACACACACACACACAAACACACACACACGCACACACACACACACACATTCGGACGCACGCACACACACATACACACCTATATATATTTATAAATATATAAATATATTATATAAGTATTTGTGTACGTGTGTGTGTGTATATACATATATATATATATATATATATATATATATATATATATATATATATATATATATATATATATATATATATATACATATATATATATATACACTCATAAATATGTTTTTATTCATGAATACGCTTACACACACATATACACCCACCTACCCACACACACACAAAGCCACACACACACACACACACACACACACACACACACACACACTCACTCACATACACTTATATGTATCTATTTATGTGTTTGGCAAGTGCATGCCAAAACCCGTTCGATTCGTGATATCCAAGTGTTTTTTCCAACTTCCGCATTGCAAATGTAAATAAAAATTCATAAACACGGAATACATTTATTTGAGTTTGCATTTTTATATTCATTATTTCAATTAATCTTTTTTTGCTGCATTATTTTATTCTTCTTTTAACGCATATTCTGGCTCCTTTAGTGTGAATTGTTTCTCTTAGTCTCGAAGACAATTATTCTGTTTTGCACAAATCATTACCGTTTGCACGTATTATGTTATAATTATTTACATTACACAATGCTAAAGTGTCTTGCTTTCACGTTTCATACTTCCTTACCAAAATATGGAGAAACTGCACCGCAGTTGCCTAGAATTGCTTTTTTTATAAATTCAAATTACACAAAATTACCGGCTTTCAAAATTGACCATTTAGCATTTTCAAAATAGCATAAGTTTAATGTCATTTCCTGACAGTAACATGTATTCGTTCAAATTGAATGTAATAACGGAAAGCATAGTTTTTATTTTAGATAAATAAATAAGTAAATAAATTTTTTTTTTTACGTATGGAACTAGGAAGATATACAAAAATTACTACGCTTTTGTCAGGGATAAAAAATGTTTTATTATTATGAATGAATTCTCTGCTAAGATTTTTTAGGTAACGTATATATGTATCGAAAATTAAATGCTCAAATTCAGATTCAAAGAGAATTGCTCCTGTAACGTTGCACATGTTTCTCTCGATACATAAAAAAAAATATACATCATTACTATGAAGATATTATCTAAAATTTTCAAGGTAACGTATATATGTATTAAATATACTTCCAGTAAATTTGAGAACTAAATGAATTAATCCACAACGGTGTACCTGTTTCACTCTATCTCAACTTTAAATTGATAAATATTTATAACGAAGATAACTTAGAAAATATAGAAAATAATTTATGATTACTATGGAGATATTATCTGCTAAGATTTTCGAGGTGAAATATGTATGTATTGAATATTATATAGGCAATATGGGAATTAAAGATTCCACTGATTGTGTACTCGTTTCTCTCTGTCCCAGTCTTAAATGAATAAATATTTTTCATGTAGATGAACGGGAAAATATACAGAAAATAATGACCCATTATTACTACGAATATATTACCTTATAAGATTTTTAAGGTAACATATATAAGTACTAAATATTATAGATCCAATTCAGGAATTAATCCAATTGAGGTGTACCTGTTTCATTCTATTTCAATGTTAAATTAATAAACATTCATAACGAAGAGATCTGAGAAAATATATAAAATAATGAATGGTTACTATCGAAGTATTATCTACTAAAGTTTTCTTGATAAAATATATTCGTATAAAATATTATAAGCCTAACTTAGGAATTAAAGAGCCCACCGGAAGTCATTCTGTACCTCTCTTTCTTAAACGAGTGCTTATGATATATGATATAAAATTTTAAAAATTATTTTCCAATCCACTCACAAGATGTCTCGGAACTACGTGGTTGAGAGACAGTAAAATATGTATATGTATATGTACATTTCTCTCTCTCTCTCTCTCTATATATATATATATATATATATATATATATATATATATATATATATATATATATATATATATATATATATATATATATATATTTATATTTATATATATGCGTGTGTATATAAGTACACACACATATATAAATATACATGTAAAATATGTATTATGTTTGTACATATCTATCTATCTATCTATCTATCTATCTATCTATCTATATATAATGTGAGAGTAGGAGAGTGAAAGAAGAAGTGAGTTGTATGTTTCTTGTTTAAAAACAGCTCTTTTACTGATGATTAAAACATTACTTCAATTCATCTTAATCATCTTTCAAACAAATTATGAAAATAAAATGAATTTTTCTTTTTCTTTTTTATAAAGCATCAAAGTTTAAACACGAACATTTTACATTACCCTAATGCTGTTATTCACTGCATCAATCATGCCAGAAAATTATGCGTCACTTACGTTGCTTATTTTTTTATTTATTCTACTCTGGCCCTAAGTCTCAAAACCTCTGTTACCCAGTTTCCATATCATTC
>NC_142950.1:8360753-8365753 GCF_046866305.1 Octopus bimaculoides
AAATTCGAATGTAAATCCTTGTTATCAGAAGAAATTTTTCTATATCTCCCGGAAAATGCGTTAGTTTTAATAAAAGATGTAGCATTTACTATCATTGAAAGAATGAGAAAATATTTATCAGACAGAAAGAAGTTAATGAAGTAATATATCTGTCGATTATTCTTTTCTTTGGCGCCTAAATTCTTGACACAAATGTAGGGGCGCTTCATGACATTCGGTGTTTGGGGCATTTTTAAATATGACAGAACATATCCTACACGTCTGAGAGCAGTCGATATTTCTGGTGACTGAAAGAGAGAGAGAGAGAGAGAGAGAGAGGGAGAGAGAGAGAGAGAGAGAGTGAGAGAGAGAGAAAGAGAGAGAGAGAGAGAGAGAGAGAGATAGCTCCAACAATAGCCGGGAAGTGAACTTTGAAACGGATCGGCGTCCAATCCAAGGGGCAGGGCTTGTTATAATCTCAGTAATTTATTACGCATGCGCCATGGAAACCGTGTTAAGACTCTGCTATTTCGAACATAGTCACATGGCTACACATCTTGAGAATGTTTTTTCTGCGGGCGACACCTCTACGCATTTGGAGATGTTATTCCACATGACAGCTATTATTTTAAGAATGCCTTAAGTCTGCGAGTGGGCAATGTCGTTCCCACGTCGGACAAAATGCACAGCGGTATTTCCTCCGGCTTTACATTCTGAGGTTAAAATTCGTTCAAGAACCCTGCGAAGAATTCTTACAATGCTGATTTTTGTAAGTGCTCTACCTCACACTTGCACCGATCTTTTTCCGCCATGTTGGTAGTTGAGTACTGATACTTCCAAGTGCACCAATTACTATTGGTATCATATCTATTCTCTTCATTGACCACAACCTTCGTATTTCTCACTTCAAATCCGTCATAGTTGTTTATTTTTTCTACTTCTTTCACATTGATCCTGTTGTCACCGGAGCATGCTATGTCGATTACTATACATGTTCTTTCCTTTTTATTCACCACAACAACGCCCGGTTTCCGATGTCTAGTTGGATGATCGCATTGTATCATTGCATCCCACAGGATTTTGCAATTCTCATTTTTGGTGATTCCATCTTGAGTTTGCTCATACCATGTCTTTGCTCTTTGTAAGCCGTGATTTCCACAGAACTCCCAAAGGATCATTCTTGCCACATTGTCAAAACAGAATCGTTAGTACGCTGAACAAAACGCTTAGCGGCATTTCCTACGACTTTACGTTCTGAGTTCAAATTCCGACGAGGTTGACTTTGCCTTTGGTCCTTCGGGGTCGATAAAATAAGCACAAGTTGAGTACTGGAGTCAATGTAATCAACTATTCCCCTACCCCAAAATTGCTGGCCTTGTACCGAAATTTGAAATCAATGGCACCGAGCTGGCAGAATCGGTAGCACGCTGGACAAAATGCTTAGCAGTATTTCGCTCGTCGCTATGTTCTGAGTTCAAATTCCACCGAGATCGACTTTACTTTTCATCCTTTCGAGGTCGATGAAATAAGTACCAGTTGAGTACTGGGTCTCGATGCAATCGACTATCCCCCTCCCCGAAATTTCAGGCCTTGTGCCTATAATAGAAAGAATTATTATTATTATTATTATTATTATTATTATTATATATATGTATGTGTGTGTATATGTTTGTGTGTCTGTGTTTGTCTCCCCCAACATCGCTTGACAACCGATGCTGGTGTGTTTACGTCCCCGTAACTTAGCGGTTCGGCAAAAGGGACCGATAGAATAAGTACTAGGCTTCCAAGGAATAAGTCCTGGGGTCGATTTGCTCGACTAGAGGCGGTGCTCCAGCATGGCCACAGTCAAATGACTGAAACAAGTAAAAGAGTGTTATTATTATTATTATTATTATTATTATTAATAATAATAATAATAAGGTGGCGAATTGGTAGAATCGATCAAAATGCGTAGCAGCATTTTTTCTGGCTTTACGATTCCGAGTTCAAATGCTGCTGAGCTCACGTTTGCTTTCCATCTTTCCGGGGTCGATAAAAATAAGTACCAGTTGAGCAATGGGGGTCAACGTAATGGACTAACGCTTCTCCTCAGAATTTTCTGACATTGTGCCAAACTTTGAAACCATTTTAAGAATACCAGGAAGAAATGAGATCAAAATTATTCTCAGTATACTTAAATCTTGGAATATAAAGACATTTTACCATATCCCACATTGTATATTGTTTAGTACAGAATGGGGCTTCGCTCATCTGCGGACAAATTAAAGCAACTCCATTATTCAACTTGTTTTAAGTGGTCTTTTAGTTTGACGTATTCTAGTAGATTAAAAGTACCACAGATATCTAAGCAGTTACCAACAGTTCTAAAATAGAACAATTAGATAATCTAATATTTAAACCTAATTAGCTTCCAACACCTTTACTTGTTTCTAAATTAAACTTTTTATTGATTTTTGTGTTTTTTACGAAGATAAATAATTGATGTTTCTGACCGTGCTAACGTCTTTTAGAATTCTAATACACACACTAGGCCACTGTTATATATATAAATATATATATATATATATATATATATATATATATATATATATATATATGTATGTATATATATATATATATATATATATATATATATATGTATTCACCCACATATATACATATACATACATATGCTTACATATGTGTGTGTGTGCATGTATGTAAATATATATATGTGTGTATATACATATATAAGCATATAAATATTTTCATATTTGTATACATGTATATGTATACACACACATACACACGCACATATATATATATATACATCTATATATGTATGCATTATATATGTATGTAAGTATATATATACGTGTGTGTGTGTATGGATACATGTATGCATGTATATATGTATATGTGTGTGTGTGTGTGTGTTTGTATATACGTACGTATGTCTATGTATATGTATGCATATGTATGTATATATTATATGTATGTATATGTCTATGTATATGTATGCATATGTACGTACTGCAGACAAACTGATTTTCAATTAACAGTATTCATAATTGTTACTATTTCGCTTCTAAAGTTGTCAGTAGAATTGACAACAGGTAAACTTGTTCATCGACTTTCCTTACAGACATGTCACCCTGAAACAATTAGCTGAGTTTTATTTAGTTTTCTTCTATATATAAAACTATGGCAGCGAGCTGGAAATAGCGTTAGTACGTCGAAGAAAATGCTTTGCGGCATTTCGTTCCTGCTTTTCTCTCTAACGTTCTGAGTTGAAATCTAGTCGAGTTATACTTCTTAATCCATCCCTCTGGGGTTCGTTAAAATATAGTACCAGTTAAATACTGGGATGAATCCACTCACAACGTTTTAGTCGGCTCGGGACTATAGATGAAGAAATTTATAGTGCCGCAAAAAGAATTGAACTCGGAATCTTGTACTTGTGAAGTAAACTTCTTACTACATACCAACGCATGCGCCTGGTACATGAAGGTATAATTAATCCTTAAGGCTGGGTATAAATAGCATATCTTTTCGTGCGGGACAAACAAAAAGGTAAAGAAAAATACAAGTTGATAATCCTTTCTCCTATAAGCACAAGTGCTGAAATCTGAGGGAAGGTGATAGTCGATTACATCGAGCCCCAGTACGTAACTGGTACTTAATTCATCGACCCCGAAACAATAAAGGCGAAGTCGACCACACACAGATACAAAACAGACATACATACACATACACAAGTATACATAGATACACATACACACACATACACACATACACACACATACACACATACACACGCATACACACATACACACACATACCAGGTCATCCCATAAGTAATGTCCGGATCTAAAAAAAAACAAGGACAAGTGATCAAATCTTACATTTTAACGAAACTGAATCGTCATTATAGTTTCCACGATTATCTATGACATCCTTCCATCTACTCGTAAGCTTTTTAATCCCGTTAGTGAAAAACTCTTACGGTTTCGAAGAGAAGAACTTTCAAAGGTCAATTTCGACTTCTGTAGTTGTCTCGAGAATTAGTCCATCCAAATGATTATGTAAGCTACAGAACAATGGTAAAAAAAAAAAACAAAGAAAAAACATAGAGGTCAGGACATCACTTATGTGATGACCTGATATATACGACGAGATTCCACACAGTTTCCTTTCGCAAAATTCACTCTCAAAGCATTGATCAACTTCAAGTATCTACAGACGAAGATACTTGCTCACGTTGCTGCTCAGTGGGACTGAACTAGAAACCTTTTGGTTGCAAATTGAGCTTCTTAACCTCTCACTATTTTATACACCACTTCTTTTCATGTATTCCTGTCACACACTAGTTGTTTACTGTTAGTATAAACTAATAATATTTACTAATATCTTTTCAATTCTCCACATCATCTGTTTCTCTGCTTCATCTATTTCCGATGTAATTTTATCAATTTAGCTTTAGTTTATCAGTATTTACGTATTTAAAATGGGAATATTTGATTACTTATTCTCTTGTTTTACGTATATCTGCTGCTTAATTGAGGAGAACGTGATTTTCTATTTGAGATTTCTGGATAACAACATTTGTCTTTTACCATTTTTTGAAAAATAGTTTATTTGTTTCCGTTATGGAACTAGCGGCCAAGCAGGGAAACCGCTTTAAAAGGTGGAGTCGAATTTATCTAACCCAGTACTTATTTTTAAAATTCCGGCCCTTATTCCATCGTTGCCTTTGCCAAAGCGCTACATTATGGGAATGTAACAAAACCAACACAGGTTTCCTCTGTCATTTCCTCTCTTTCTCTCACCCGCTCACGTCCTCATTTTCTTCCCTTTCTCTTCCTTTTTCTCTTCCTTCCACTTTATTTCTTCCTCTCTCTCCCACTCGCTTCAACACACACTCATCCTCCCACTCTCTTTTTTCTTCCTTCTTGCTCTTTCTCTCTCTTCTCTCTTTCTCTTCCGAACTACGTGTCTGAGCGCACGCACTGATATGTACATGCATGTGTGCGTCAGTGCGT
>NC_142950.1:8375753-8383253 GCF_046866305.1 Octopus bimaculoides
ACTTCATAACGTCCCTTATACTGTAAATGAGTCTCTGTAACTATGTTCCAAATAATACAACATATATCTTTAGGAAAGTGACAACATACGCAAAGCCATGTTAGAATGTTTGTACATCTATCGTCGTTCGTTAGGGATGTATTCATCACTGATCCAGGATTACACGATACGCTCATTGTCATTCGCGTTAGACTTATCACGGTCTGGTCTGTGTTAACGCAGGTGGGTTAACAGTGAAAGATCCAGCTTGGACCGCAAGAGCGTGCCTCAGCGACCATCCACAATGCTCAGAACGACTTGAGGGCGTGGAACGAATCCTATTTTACTAATTTGTTTTAATATGTATTTATCACTGATTCATTTATAGCAGTGCTTTTTATATCAATAAAATCAACAATGATAAAAGGGTGTATTAGGAATTTGAATTACATTTGATAAAGATAAAGAAACACCGAAATTTTATTTCAGACATTTTTGTTGGATATTTTAAAATACTATTGCTACCATAGTGATATGAATTTTTCTATACTTAAGTCTATTGAAATGCTATATTCAACTGTAACAACTAATTTTAGGAGAAATGCTTATGTATAAATGAGTACCGTAAAAGTTTCAATGATTTATTATAAAGGCAATTAGTCGGACAGCTACTCTTTTATTTTGTAAATAGTCTTGCATCCATAGGACGTTGTGGAAGATAATAGGATCTCATTGATATTCGTTAAGTTTGACATACAACTGTTGCTGTGATATTATTGAAACTTGAGTTAAAACTATATATATTTGAAGTTTCTGTGGAGCGTAAAATTTAGATCGCTTTTCAACAACTAATGTTCGACTTTTGTTCATCCTAACGGAAGACAAGGCTTGCATAAATATTGTTAGGTTTTTCTAATCTTCTTTTCAATGCATCCGGTGTATTACAGTAAAATGTCAACTACTTACTTTTATTCCGTATTTGTATTGAAATATTTGGGAAGAAGAGAGATTTTTGCAACATAGAAATTCGTTTCCGCTGTTCTGAACAAGTGTGTATCTGCGAAGTCATTAAAGGCTTTATGTCAATCATGCACAATGTGTATTTTAAGGTTACTCATGCGTGGATAAGATGTTCCCTGTTTCGATTTCTTTATATTATCCACAAATTGATACATCGTAGTTCACAAAACACCGTGAACTAAATCGGTTTTTAACTACACATGAACCACAAAAGCTACAGTAAGGAACTAGAAACCTCATAATTCGTACAACAAAAGTTCTGAGTTCGCATTCTGCTATGTAACTTCAAATAAAGTATTTTAACCCGAAAAAATAAAGAAAAGCAAAATAGCCAACTCAGTATAAGTTTGGTTTCGGTATTTGGCACAAGGCCTGAAATTTCATGCGAAGGGTAAGAAGATTACATCGACCTCCCAGTTGAACATTGGTTGTTAGTTTTTCGACATCGAAAGGATGAAGTGCAAAGAGTTTGAACTCAGAACGTAAAGACGGACGAAATGCTGTCAAGCATTTTGTGCGGCGTGCTAACAATTCTCTCAGCTCGCTGCCTTTCGGCTCGATATAACGTTGGCTTCAATTTCAAATTTTGGCACAACGCCAGCAATTTCGGGGAGGTGTGTGTGTGTGTGTGTGTGTGTGTGTGTGTGTGTGTGTGTGTGTGATAGTGGTGGTGGGGGTAAGTCGATTGCATTGACCCCAGTGCTCAACTGGCACTTATTTTATCGATTCCGAAAGAATGAAAGGCGAAGTCGACCTTGGTGGAATTTGAACTCAGAACCTGAAGGTGTATTAACGATTCTGCAAGCACGCCGCCTTAAAAATTCCTTCGGTGGAATTTGATCTCAGGACATGATACTAATATTACAATAAATTAAGGCGGCGAACTTAGCAGTCTTAGGTTACGAGTTCAAATTCTGCCGATGTCGACTTTACCTTTCATATTTTCGGGATCGATAAAATAAGTAGTAGCTGAACTCTAGAATCGATATCATCGAATTACCCCTACCCATACCCCAAAATTGCTGGCCTTGTGCCAAAATTTGAAATCCTTATTACAATCAATTGTATTGAACTAATAGTACTAAGAAGAGTTTCAAATTTTGACGTAATTCTAAGGCAACGGGGTTAGCTGCATGATCCCATATTTTCGAAATAACTAAGGATTGAATTTAAACAAAGATTCATATATTATATATTTGAAAAAGGCGGAGAGCGGGCACATTCGTTAGCGCGTCCTTCGAAATGCTTAGCGGCGTTCTTTTCTGCTCTTTATGTTCTGAGATCAAATTCTGACGAGGTTGACTTTACAGTCCATTCTTTCGGTATTGATAAAATAGAATAAGTACCCGTTGAGTTGAGTATTCTGGTCAATGTAACCGACTACTTCAGAATGTGAAAAAAAAAAAAAAAAAAAAAAAAAGATGCTGCCTAGTTGTTGGCACTCCGTCGCTTACGACGTCGTGGGTTCCAATCGATCCGATCAACGGAACAGCGTGCTCGTGAAATTAACGTGCAAGTGGCTGAGCACTCCACAGACACGTGTACCCTTAACGTAGTTCTCGGGGATATTCAGCGTGACACAGCGTGACAAGGCTCGCCCTTTGAAATACAGGTACAACAGAAACAGGAAAAAAGAATGAGAGAAAGTTGTGGTGAAAGAGTACGGCAGGGTTCGCCACCATCCCCCGCCGGAGCCTCGTGGAGCTTTAGGTGTTTTCGCTCAATAAACACTCACAACGCCCGGTCTGGGAATCGAAACCGCGATCCTATGACCGCGAGTCGGCTGCCCTAACCACTGGGTCATTGCGTCTCCACTGATGCTGCCTAGTATCAATATTTTAAACCAGTTTCTTATATTTGTGAAGATTTATAATGTCCGTGATTGAGTTATCATTAGTCGTGTTCATGCTAACTCTTGCAAGAACCAAACGAATTCAATAAATAATTTCCCGGCGCAGTATATAATACCCAACGAGCTTGTTAGTTGATGTACCAGTTAGGAAATTTAAGGAGCTGCATGTTCTGGTTACGGAAGGAAAGCCGTGTGGGCGACAAGAAGTGCACTGCCAACCGCTTGTTTGGCTGTCTGATTCTATATTGGCGCAGCCATCTACGCTCACAGGCAGCAGTTGATCGAATTATCGGAGAAGAAATTGACTGAACGGATGTCGCGGTCCGTTAAATATGAGAGAACAACTAGCGTTAGAAGAACAAAACGAGACAACTTATTTTACAACGCTAACAAGCACACCGAATATACCGGTGCAATCAGATGCAAATGTATAATAGCTTTTCGATAACATTGATTATTGTTGTTTCCTAAAATTATTATTTGCATGAGAAAAAAAAAATGCTATATTCAATTTAAAGCATATATAACAGTTACATCATTAGTGCGAAAGAGTTTTTCATTTCCTTTGCATCTTTTTTTTCTTCTTTTTTTCGCAGAGAAAAGTAAGAAATAATTCGAAAATAGTGTCGTAGTTGCAATAAAAGAAAATAAATAAATAAAAAGGTTAAAGTATTGATTTACTCCAAAATAAACAAGCAGCAACGCCGTAATGACCTTATTGTGGAGAAGAATTGGTTTAGCAACGTTTCCAACAATCCACCCAGTGCCAAATGGAAGGAACAAACCGGAATAGTGAAATAAACTTTATATCTTTTTTCCTGTATTTTTACTTGTTTCAGTCATTGGACTGCGGCCATGCTGGAGCACCACCCTTTAAAGGTTTAACAGAACTGACACACGTATTTATGTTTTTTGTTTTTTTTTTTCTGTCTTTAAGTCTGTTATTGATTTAAGCGGAATTCTTTTGTCAAACGGCTAATTTGCGGCGGATGTAAACTAGCCAACACCGGTTGTTAGTTATGATGGGGAACAAACAAAACACACACACACACACACACACACACACACACACACAAACGCATACGCTGGATTTGTTCGCAATTTTCGTTTACCAAATTCACTCGCAAAGGCATTGATTGACCTGGCCTATAATAGAAGAGATAGTGGAACCGAAACCCAAACCTTAATAATCCTCTTTTTCTCTTTCCCTCTTTTCTTTCTCCCTCTTTATCTCTTCTAATCATGTGAAAGCGTTACCGACAAGCTAAGTAACGTAATGACAAGCAGGATTATTTTAAGATATTTCATATCAGGTACTGCCGGTTTTCCAAACAAAAAAGATGTAAAATGCTCTTGTGTTTTGTTTTACTCCTGCCCCTTTTTCTTGAAGAAGGTCCCTGTTCGAAGCACAGGATGTTCCACTACCCACAACAACCTCACTGAACTATTGTTATCAATTTTATGAAATAAAACGAGTCTTGCTAACCCAGACAAACAGAATGTTTCTGTTAATTTAAATATTAAACTAGGAAAAGCAGTCATACAAAATAAAAGACTTACTATAGCTACGTATTTCTATTTTTCATGTTAGTGATAATGGTTTTTCGAAATTTCGTGATTCTCCTCGGAGGTGGGCACTAAAAATTCGAACCTTACATCAAATATTTATAATTATCACCGATAAAAAGCATTTAAACAATAAATATTAAAAAAACAGTGAAAATAATCTTAAAGCATAAAGAACCCCACAAACAGTTTAAAATAAATAACAAAAAAAAAAAACAATCTAGAAACATTGGGTTTGCTGGACGAGTCCATTTAGAATATAGCGTATTCAATTAGTTATCATGCACAAAGTAAAACAACAACAAAAACTTTATTCATATGGTTAAAAAGCAAATAAGTGTGTGTATGAATACACACACACACACACATCTATATATATATATTATGTTATGTGTATATATATATATATATATATATATATATATATATATATATATATATATATATATATATATACATACATATATATATATATATATATATACATACATATATATATATATATATATACATACATATATATATATATATATACATACATATATATATATATATATATACATATATATATATATATATATATATATATATATATATATATATATATAATGTAATTTGACTTATATAGCGAAAACGTATTGCAAACCAAGGTATTGAAAATATAAATCAATCTCACGAATAGATTAGAAAGATTTAGAAGAGGATACAATGAGAATTAACTACTACTACTACTACTACTAATAATAATAATAATAATAATAATAAAAATAGTAGTCGTAGTAATAATCGATTTATGTTACGTATTATTGACCTAAAACTTATTAACAGAATTAAAATTTTAGACACATCTACAATTACCAGCTAATTAGATACCGACAGAAGTTATGGTTTACTATAAAAACTGATAGCAATAAATAAACTTATGATCTAGGAATGGCTCTTAAATAGGACTCAGATACATACCGTGAAGAAAAAAAACGCCTAGAAACACACCAATAAATATATATTTTTTGAAAGCATTGGGTTGATAAGAATCAACGTAGGGATAATGTATAATAATAGCGAAATAAAATGCATTAATTAAATTCAGAGTTGTATATATCGGATGTGGAGTTGATAGGAAAAATTGATTCTATTCTTCAAAAGGACAGATAATGCATCTGAAGCAGCTCATATACATATTGGTAAGGTCTACTCAGGTATAACTGCGAATAAATTAGGAGGAACTTCTGGTTCCATATACAGTGGAAGAGCAGTGGTTATAATATAATTGGAATTTCTATAGAAAAATCTTTCATAAAAGGGGGCAGGCGTGGATGTGTGGTAGGAAGCTTACTTTTCAACAGTACGATTCTGGGTTCAGTCCCACTGCGTGTCACCTTGGTCAAGTGTCTTTTTCCGTAACCTCGAACCGACCAAAGCCTTATGAGTGCACTTGTTACGCAGAAACTAAAAAGAGCCCATCGTATATATATATATATATGTATGTATATATATGTATATATATATATATATATATATATATATATCTAAAGAATAAAAAGTTTAGAATGGTACAATAATGCACTATAAAACAAAAAATGGACTATATACCTGTTGTAATTTGGTTATCTATAGTCCGATAGTAATATCTATAGTCCATTTTTTGTTTGTTTTATAACGCATTGTGGTACCATTCTAAGCTTTTTATTCTTTACAAACAATACACAATGCTTCAAGCGAACTACAATACTCTCCTATATATATATATATATATATATATATATATATATATATATATATATATATATATATATATATATATATATATATATATTATAAAGGTAGAAAATTTAGAGAAATTTTCATACCGGTGGCCTTTGAAATTGCTCTTATTTGTGGTTTGGACTTTAACTGCCTTTTCTAGCATGTAAGGTGTCCTGTTAAAGGTCACCTCTTTTGTGTATAAATGCGTATATTGTTTGTACACTGTTTTATAATATATGTATGTATGTATTGGAGACGCAATGGCCCAGTGGTTAGGGCAGCGAACTCGCGGTCATAGGATCGCGATTTCGATTACCAGACCGGGCGTTGTGAGTGTTTATCGAGCGAAAACACCTGAGACTCCGGCAGGGGCTGGTGGCGAACCCTGCTGTACTCTTTCACCACGACTTTCTCTCACTCTTACTTCCTGTTTCTGTTGTGCCTGTAATTCAAAGGGCCAGCCTTGTCACGCTGAATATCCCCGAGAACTACGTTTAAGGGTACACGTGTCTGTGGAGTGCTCAGCCACTTGCACGTTAATTTCACGAGCAGGCTGTTCCGTTGGAACCCTCGTCGTCGTAAGCGACGGAGTGCCAACAACGAGTATGTATGTATTAGGGTTATGACTTTCTCACAACCTAATAACCCTATACTGTAATTCAATGAATAATTTCATAAAAGTAAAAAAAAACTAACATTTATTTTGTTTTATTTAAAAAGAAAACGTCACCTCCAACTTAAGAAATCGATCACCTCTTTTGACCCAAATGATGCAAAATTCTAGGAGGTGGGGTTCATAATGACTGCTCAAGTTTTTACCAAACTTGGCGGGCTGACTCAATGCAATGCTGAAAAAGTATAGGTACATATATATATACGTGTGTGTGTGTGTGTGTGTGTGTGTGTAGTTGACTGACGAATGCACAAATGTATGAAGACTACTTCATTTAGGACAGAAAGAAATTTTGCCTGGGGAAGTTGATAAATTCTTTCTCTTTTATTATCTACACCTTTATTATTTGAGTCATATGATTGGAGGGAAGCTGAGGGGGGGGGGAGATATTTCCTTCAGGATACGATTATCCGATCAAACCGTCTCCAGTGCTTATTTGAATTTTCGTACTTATTCTATAGGTCTTTTTTTTACGTCAAACAAAACTATCTGTAAATGATAAAAAACATTTTCTAAGCTTATTATTTACTGAGTTGTCAGACGTCACCACTTCGCAATCCATCGCATATATATATATATATATATATATATATATATATATATATATATATATATATAAAACAGGAACTAAACCACAGTTATTTTGTGTTCTTTGCTACATTGG
>NC_142950.1:8395753-8415753 GCF_046866305.1 Octopus bimaculoides
TTAATTCAGAGTATTGAATTATCTATATTTTTCTTTATGCTTCCTTCAATTTAGTATGGAATCAACAGGTTACATTATTGTAATTGAGTCCCTGTATCACCATGCACTTACCGCTCTTTACGAGGTGGGGGATGTGTATTGGTGTGAGGTCAACTAAGGTAATATACTGAGGACTGCTGGTGTGTACAGGCAATGGATTCGTCAGAGAAACTAAGGACGTCGATGTTGGCTAACTGCTTTGTTGCAGAAGACTTTCGAGACAAATCGTATTACGGATAACCTCCAGCAAATCTTGAACTGGCAATGATATTGAGATTACTATCAGTTCGAGGTTAGTTTCGTATGTTTCTCTGGCACAACAGTCTCCTGATTTGAATATTCATGTTATATAGAATTATTACTCGATTTTCTACTGTTTTCTCTGGTCTATGTGGATGCTGCTGTTCTGACCATTCTACAGCTTATCCGGCACTCCTTCCCAGCAGCTTGTCTGCTTAAATTAAGTACAAAAATTGTGTATTTGATATTTTGTCCGTCACTCACAGAATATTGTCAGGCACTCACAAAATATTGTCAGTCACTAACAGAATATTGTCAATCACTCACAGAATATTGTCAAGCACTCACAGAATATTGTCAAGCACTCACAGAATATTGTCAAGCACTCATTAGAATATTGTCAAGCACTCACAGAATATTGTCAAGCACTCATTAGAATATTGTCAAGCACTCACAGAATATTGTCAAGCACTCACAGAATATTGTCAAGCACTCACAGAATATTGTCAAGCACTCATTAGAATATTGTCAAGCACTCACAGAATATTGTCAAGCACTCATTAGAATATTGTCAAGCACTCACAGAATATTGTCAAGCACTCATTAGAATATTGTCAAGCACTCACAGAATATTGTCAAGCACTCACAGAATATCGTCAAGCACTTACAGAATATTGTCAGGCACTCACAACCTGTAATTCACTTGTGTAATTCAGATTGTGAAACTCACACTTTAGGACTAAGAATGGAGAAAATGACGATCTGAGGAAACCCATCGGGATGTCGACGAGAATTGCTAAATGATCCGTTCTGACGGATTTTCGATTCAGAGACCACAGCTAACTGTCAGAATTCTCTGGTTTGGCAGTGCTACCGGGAGATGGTGTCAATCAAACTTGTGTACGATACGTTCAGAGAAACGAATCTGCTTTGGATGCATTCGTTTAGTGTCCGAACATTTATGGCTTGTCAAACAATTGCTTTTGCGCGGACGAAGGACCCAGTTTTCTCCGCTGTAAAGATCTCCTTCCACCCACCTTTTGTTCAGGAGGTAATGATGAAGAGGTAATGATGTGGTAGGTGACACTGAAAGTAGTAAAGAGATCAACTTTCCTCTTCGGCACAAAATTCGTAGACATTTTAATTTGCCTTTCATCTTATCGGTGTCGATAATATAATGTATCATTCGTAACGGGGTGAGCTGGCAGAAACGTTAGCACACCGGGCGAAATGTTTAGCGGTATTTTGTCTGTCTTTACGTTCTGAGTTCAAATTCCACCGAGGTCGACTTTGCCTTTCATCCTTTTGGTGTCGATTAAATGAGTACCAGTTACGCACTGGGGTCGATGTAATCGACTCAATCCCTTTGTCTGTCCTTGTTTTTCCCCTCTATGTTTAGCCCCTTGTGGGCAATAAAGAAATAAGAAACGTTAGCACGCCAGGCGAAATGCTTAGCGGTATTTCGTCTGTCTTTACGTTCTGAGTTCAAGTTCCGCCGAGGTCGACTTTGCCTTTCATCCTTTCGGGGTCGATAAATTAAGTACCAGTTGCGTACTGGAGTCGATCTAATTGACTGGCCCCCACCTCCCCCAAAATTTCGGGCCTTGTGCCTAGAGTAGAAAAGAATATAATATATCATTCGCGTATAGACTAACTCCCTCCTTTGAAGTTTACTGAAATTTTTCCTATTTTAGAAGCAATTACCTGGGATGTTGGGCGAAGTCGTGTGGCTAAGTGGTTTGTGTATTCGGACAACAATCGTAAAATCGTGAGTTCGATTCTTGGCGGTGCGTTTTGTCCTTGAGCAAAACACTTTATTTCATTCTGCTCCAGTCCATTCTGCTGGCAACAATGAGCAGTACCTGTAATCCCAAAGGGCCAGTCTTGTTCCATTCTATATCACGCTGAATCTCCCCTGAGAACTACGTTAAGGGTACGCCTGTCTGTGGAGTGCTCAGCCACTTGCACGTTAATTTCACGAGCAGACTGTGTTCCGTTGATTGGACCAACTGGATCGATCGTCGTTATAATCGATGTAGAAACTGGGTTGATTAATTGGCTGAATCGTGAAAGCTCTTCGGCGTTTCTTTCCACTCTTTAAGTTCTGTGTTCAAATCCCATCCAGATCAACTTTATCTTTCATCCATCTGGAGTCCTTGAAATACAGAGCAGCAGCTTATGAACTGCCATCAATGCAATCGACAACACCCTCCCCCAAGAAATTTGGAGGCCTTAAGTCTATATTAAAAACAACAACAACAATTATTATTATTATTATTATTATTATTATTATTATTATTATTATTATTATTATTATTATTATCGTTGTGTCTGAGTTCATTGTGGATTTTTTAATCGACTGGTGACTTGTACAGACGTGCCTGTGTTTGCTATGTTCTATTTAACACAAGGGTTCGAAAGCCACTCGATAATTATAGATTTTTTTTTTTTGCTGTCTTACAGAATTCAGCATAATACTTATTTACTCTAGCATAACGTTTACAATTTTTAGCATGACAAATTTCAGTTCATCTTACTGTATGCTAAATTGATTTATGGTAACAATATTGATATCTTTAAATCCCCGAGCAACAACATCGTGGAGAAAAAGCAATAATAATAATAATAATAATAATAATGATAATAATAGTAATGACAATAATAATGATGATGATAATAATAATAATAATAATAATAATAATAATGATAATAATAATAATAATAATAATGATAATAAAACTGATGATGATAATAATAATAATAATAATAATAATAATAATAATAATAATAATAATAATAATAATAACAATAATGATAATGATAATAATAATGATCATAATAATGATGATGATAATTATAATGATAATAATGATAATAATAATAATAATAATAATAATAATAATAATAATAATAATAATAATGATAATAATAATAATAATGATGATGATGATGATGATAAAATAGATAAATAAATTAATTAATACACATAAAAAAAATAAACGTGGTGTTACCGTAACCAGCGAGCACTTAGTTGAAACCCTATCACGTATCTTTCTGCAGCTTGAAACCAATCAGTTGAGTGAGATAAATGTAATTTAGAATTATAAAATATAGATAACTACCGTACATTTATCGATGAAGCTATGCTTTCTGTTGCAGCCTGATGTCAATTAATTTACACCGATAATGTTTAATGTTTAATGGGTTTGTAAACAAAAAGACAAAAACAGAAACGCAGTGAGAAGAACATCAGAAATTCTTATACGTAAGTGCTTAACGAAAAGAAGTCAATAAATTAAATTTGTAAATTCGTGGAAAAAAAAAAAACCTAATAAAATATAAATAGATAAGTAAGTAAATAAATAAATGAATGAACAAACTTGAAATTTCTGATTCTAATGTAAAAAAAAAAAAAACCAGCAAAAAGTCAGCAGAATAATGTTCGAAAATAAATATCTTAAAAAACATTGAACAAGTAACATAAGATATTGATTGGTTTATTTAATAGCCTCTATCGACACCTCTAAGAAGCTTTTCAATTGTTTTCTTCCACAAAAATCTGAAAGACTCCACAATAAAATGTCGAAGATGGGAAAAATGTCCTCATTTTTACGTTCTCTTACAGCACTTAGTATGTTTCGATACCTTATATATTCCTCCGAAGGGTTGTTTTGTTGAGAGCCTTTAAAGTAATTTAATTACATGTTAACTTACTGTGTTCGCTTTTCAACGAATTAATCGAATTGAATGGAAAGTTTCAACGAGAAAGGAGAAAGGAGACAAACGCAGAAGTTACTTAGCAAAAGTGAACCGATCGATATCGACATAGCATTAACTGCAATTGCGTTCGGTGGCGAATAGTCAGCCACTAGTGTAAAGAACAACAAACATGTTAGCTTTCGGTCGTATTCTATATAAAGTTCTATAACAGGAGATGCTTTCTTAGAAATTATACAAAGTGAAATTGGTGCTCTTGTGTTTTGACGTATAAATATATAGATAGGTAGATAAATAGATATATACATACATACATATATATATATATATATATATATATATATATATATATATATATATATATATATATATATATATATATATATATATATATATACATATATACATACATACACATATATGTTTGTATATATGTAAATATAAGTATATATATGTATATATATATATATGTGTACATATTTATATATATATATATGTATTTATATACATGTATGTATATATATATATATATATATATATATATATATATATATATATATATATACATAAATATATATAATGAGTATTGATGGATGCTTTTCAAAAGCGATGAATAATGTGCAATGATTTATATTTTCCATACTTCTTCTGCAAGTACAGGAAGCTGTTAGGTGTTAGCAAAATAACATTCAGAAGCAAATGAACGCTGGAATATGAATAGAACTATAAAAAAAAATATACGAAGAATTAGTTTTAACTCTTTAAATCTGATGCATTATATCAACAACTTTATTGTGGAACGTGTGACGTTTCATAGAATAATTTATCAGTATCTTTCTACAGAAAATATTTTTTTTCTGTAGGTATATTACATTGCAAATAAAATAATCACATAAATATAAGGTGGTTAGTATCACAGTTTCTATTAGTTATATTTTAGCTACCAGAGTATCCACGATATCCATGGGCGTTCGTGTGATATTTCTTATAGTAACTTACTAGTACTACTGAAAAAATCTCACTATAAACTAAATTATCACATGAATATATGCTAGTTCTTATCACCATGCAATGTCTTCCACTGTTAAGTTTTATCATGGTATCTTGTTGCTAGAGTATGTATGATGTCTATATATATTCGTACCAATCCACTTTATAATCTGAAATAAATAAATAAATAAATAAATAAATAAAATGTCACCAGTCATCACGGAAAATAAATAAACATTATTATCTTTAAAAATGGCTGCACACGTGAAACGCACGCTGATTATATGATGGTGACGAAGAAGAGGCCATCAAAAGAGCCACGCTTATTTAATTCTCTGAGGAGGTCCTTATCCCGACCTATTTAGGAAAACGTTTATGTAAGATGGCACTGAATAATGTCCCTCCTGGAAATAAGCTTCAATTACTTTAGAATGATCTTGGCGGAGTACGGAAGGATTATGAAAATGAGAGCAACTCCTCACAGAAAGTGGGCCGAACTAGAAGCTGAGTTTCAAATGCGGCTCACTGAAGGAAATTTACAAAAAATGCCCGTGGTCATTCACCTGGAGATTGGAGACCTCGTAAGAATTGTGGTAGAAGGCAAGAAGGACAGGTGTTACTCGTTTGGGAGCAAAAACCTCAGATGTTCTTCCCCCGTTTAAAAATCTTAAAGCCCATCTACTGCCCACGCCGCAGAACATCAACAGCTCCAACACCAGCATCAGGAACTCCGGGCAAGAGCTGAATCCCCTCAAGTAATGATTCCTCTGATGAATAACCCTCAAGTAACGAAGAAAAAGCGGTGGAACCCAAAGAGAGGCAAATGGTCACCAGAAAGGACAAAATTTTGGCGTCCCAGTCCAATCGATTTTGAGGAGAGGGCATAAGCCGATCGTATAGGACCCAGTGCTCAACTAGCACTTATTGACCCCGAAATGATGAAAATCAAAATCAATCTCAACGGTATTTGAGCTTGAAACGTAAAGAGCCGTAAGAAATACCGTTGAGCATTTTGTCCGACGCACTGACGATTCTGCCAGCTCACCACCTTTTGGGCAGTATAAGTAATTCTTCGTAATTTTGGTACAAGGCCAGCAATCTTGTAGAAAATGGTGCTGACAGATTACATCGAGGTCAGTGCATAAGTGGTAATTATTTCATCAAGCCCCGTGGGGGTAGAGTTGTCCTCGGCGTTATTTGAACTCAAAATGTGTAACCCCTGAAGAAATGTCTCAGGCATTTCCAACGATCAAAAGATTTTGCCAATTCTAGGCAAAAGGCCTGAAATTTTAAGCAATTTCTAATATAGGCCTAAGGCAGGAATTTTGGGAGTGGTGGTAATTAGTTAATTAAATCGCCCTAACTAATTAACTAGTATCTTTAATATCGAATGTGGTGATGTTGCTGGCGATGGTGGTGGATCTACTGGTGGAGTTGTAGTTTTCTTTTTGAGGTCGTTACCACGTCGCTGCTCACAGACTCTTCTTAGATATGTTATGGCAAATTCTTTGTCGACACCGACACACACGCACACACGCACACATGCATATATACACATGCATATATATACATATATATATACATATATATATACATACACACACACACACACACACACACATATATATATATATATATATATATATATATATATATATATATATATATATACATACACACAAACACACACGCACACACACATACATACATGTATGTATGTATGTATGTATCTATGCGTGCGTGTCTTTGCGTCTGTATTTATCGCCCACTTCAGCTTTATAACCGATGATGGTTTGTCCACGTCTCCGTAACTGAGCGTGTGCGAGCATACATCGAGACTACTATTTTTCTTTATCGGTTTCTTATGCCGAACCCCAAAGTTACGGAGATATAAACGATTATTGGAAACATTCATCCCAAAGTATAGAAAGACAGCAAAGTAACACAGTATACACATCCAAAAGTTCAATGAACGCAGCTTCCAATAGAATTTTGTTGTTATCTTTGAGGGAAATAACTTTCCAGCTGCTCTATCGTTCGGAAATGACAATGAGATAGTGAGCTGAAAAATAGAGAAAGGATTAATGTTTATCATAGGTAATTAAAAACACATTTGTTTAAAAGTAACATGCCTAAATGCTGTAATGCTCTGTGGAAGTTATATGCTGTTTAGGTATTATAACCTAAGATTAATAGATTAGTTGAAACCTCGAAATAAGCTCAAAGCGTGTATACTTCGTCAAAGGTAATATATAGGTTTAGCTCAAAATTAGTTACAAAAAGCTGTATCAATTTCATTTGTTTTTCTTCGCCATTTCAATATCATTAATCTAATCCTGTTCTGTCGTTTGTCGTCTTGCAACACTGGATGGGAGACAGTATTCTTTCCCATAGAGGCAGGAGTTGGAGGATTTGTTGGAATCAGGGCTCGGTCGATGTTCAGAATATTCCGACTACTTGCGGAGAAAAAAGAAATTATCAGAAAGATGTAAGGGGCCGCTGAGAAAGCATACCGTTAGGAGGGGGTTCTTGAAAAGTTCCTCGGTTTGGGTAAAATAATATAAAGGAGGATCAATTAATTATGATTTTATCCAGTATATTCACCTCTCAGACTCACACAATAATTGCAGCAACGATCCTTCAGTTTTTCTACGCCTTGTAAAAGGACTCGGAAGGTTGGAACTCTAGCCAAGCCTTACGCGATACCCTTAAAGCCAGGAACACTTCAGGACCCCTCCTGTCTGTGTGTGTCTATATATATATAGTATAAGACATTTGTCCACGAATTCACGCATTGGAACTGAATCCAAGACCATATGTTCAGGAAGCAAGTTTTTCAGTCGCACAGCTACGCATATGTATAATGTATGTATACCTATCTATCTATCTATCTATCTATCTATCTATCTATCTATCTATCTATCTATCTATCTATCTATCTATCTATGTGTCTGTCTGTCTGACTGTCTATCTACATGGAAAACAAACTTCAACCAACTATTCTGACTATATGTCTGTGCACACATTTGAATGTGGTGTATGCCAGAAGGCTTGCAAATCCAATGGGGGTCTTAAAAGACATGTTAAGATCCACAATGAGCAGAACTTACCTGCAGGTATTGGTAGTTAAAATCAGAGGTGCGATCTGTGTGGGTGTTTTTCCAGAACATTGTCTGGTTTAAAAGCCACATCAGACGCCATGAAAGGGCTAAGGTGTAGGTACAGGAGGAGGTTAAACTATGTGTAAAGAGTAGACAACCACCATATATATATATATATGTATGTATGTATACGCATATATATACTCCTACACTGAAATGTAATTCAACACAAATAAATAAACCAAGTAAAATTATTAAGTGAAAATATAAATATTTTTTAATTTTCCTGCTAATTCCGACATCTTGTCATTAAATTGTTTATCTGCTCATAAAATATATTTCAAACTAATTCGTCATTTAGCTTTTCAAAACAAATTTCTTTATCAGCTTCCTTTTTTTTTTTCTATATTTTCTCCTCTTTCCGTTTTATTAATTAATACTATTTTAATAAATTACTTTCACTTCTTAGGTCATAATTATTTTTCTTTCCCTTTAATTATACTTAATGTACACACAGACAGAGCCAGAGGCGGACATAAATACATAGACACACCCATATACATACATACATACATACATACATACAAATATATATGTATATATATATATATATATATATATATATATATATATATATATATATATATATATATATATATATATATATATATAAATATTTTAATGTGTATATACACACACATATATATATATATATATATATATATATATATATATATATATATATATATATATATATATATATATATATATATATATATATATATATATACATATATATATATGCATCAATGTATGTATTCATGCATGTATGAATGTATGAATATATATATCTATATATATATATATATTTCTCTTTCACGAAATTAATAACTCTCATTTATTAAAATCTATAATTTCTAAAGTCAATGTCGAAAAGTTTGGCTGAAGAATGAGATGGAAGAATGACGAAGAGTAAAAGAGGTCTTTTCTAAATCAAGAAATTAATAAGAATCTTTATAAATCATTAATGCTGGTAGGGGGCGCTTTGGAAATGTTACAAATTACCAGAGTTGAATTAAATTTTGCTATCTATTTGGAATGTCTTCTGGTTTGTCAACGTAATTTAATTGTGTTCGTCTTGTTTCTTTGGGGGTTTTTTTTTGCTCTTTTGTTCTGTTTTGTTTTTACTTTTCCGTGAAGCCGGCTAGATGAATTAGTATATTGCTCAGGCTCAGATTCATGAGAGAGAGAGAGAAAGAAAAAATGAGTAAGTTAGAGAGAGAATGTGTGTTAGAGAGAGAATGTGTGTTAGAGAAAGAAAGAGAGAGAGTATGTGTTCGAGAGAGTATGTGTTAGAGAGAGAAAGAGAGAGTGTGTGTTAAGGAGAGAAAGAGTGACAGGTAGAGAGAAAATGATTAAGTTCGGGAGAGAAAGATTGAGAAGTAGATTTAAAATGAGAGAGTGTTAGAGAGAAAGAGATAGCGAGAGAGGGAGAGAAATTGAAAGTAAGTGAGAGAGAGTTAGAGAGTATCAAGGAGAGTAAGTTTGAGAGAAAGAGAAGTAGTGAGAGAATTAGTGAAAGTGAATTAGAGACAGAGAGATTTAGAAACGGGGAGAGCTATATATATATATATAGAGAGAGAGAGAAAGTTTGGGAGAGAGAGATAGTGAGAGAGTCAGAGAAAGAAAATGAGAGGGATGGAGTTAGAGAGAGAGAGAGAGAGAGAGAGAGAGAGAGAGGGAGAGAGAGAGAGAGAGAGGGAGAGGGATGGAGATAGAGACAGAAATAGAGAGTTAGAGAGTGAGAGAGAATATGTCTTTATGTCTCAATCGGTAATAGATAAGTCACAAGCCAAATAACTGAACTATTTACAAAAATGTAAACTTTTCTTTTACTTCTGAACGTTTGAAGAAGATTTCTTGCTCTGGCACCAACTCAAATACCTCTAGGAGAATCGAATATCACATGCATCAAAAGTAAGTTCTTCACACGGATATTTTTTATATTCGCTGTGTGCGAAAGAATTAGAAATTTAGGTTGAAAGTTTAGTCGTAAATCGTTCTCTGACATGATTTATTTTTCGCAGTTCATTTCCGAATCAGTAAATATTTAATTCATAAAAAAAAAATTATTACATCAGTAAGAAAATGAATGAGGTACAGCAAAATTCTAAATGAAATTGTTAGGCCACAGTCCTGAAAAGCAGAGATCCAACTGAGCAGAGGCAGAAAAGACAATCCGGAGATGAGATCAGAGGAGACAAGTTGTTGATAGCTTATGCCCCATAGGGAAGCGATAATCTTCAGAAAGTCAGTGGTAATGTAATGACAAGCAAATTAGGACGTTGTGACAGTGGGGCATAATTGAGAAATCAACATGGGATTTGAACTAACAATAAATATGGAAAATTCAACCAATTTGTAGCATTAAAACTGACCCACCCATTTCACAAATACTTGGAAGTTTAGTAAAACTTACATTACATTACACTCGGTGATACAGCAATTGGTATAATAAAGTGAAATTGTCTTTTCCGCATTTGACAAATCCCTGACAGAAGGGGTCCCGACGCGTTGTTCGATGACAGTATGGACAGCTAAGGTTAAACCGAACTGTGTGAGTTTCTAGATTTTTAAGTTCTACACGCATCCAGAAATAGATATGTCACGCTTGATTCAATCAGAACAGAGACGACAGGCTGATAGACTAATTGGAAGAAACCTTGATGAGCAAATTCAAGGAATTTGACTTAACAAAAACTAGAAGTGACGTCAATTAAGTGCCGTCAATATGTACGATATCGCTCAAACCGCCACGTCATCTCTTTGCGTGGTAGACTTAATACGTTACTCGCTTCCACAGCACCACTTGGTAACTGGGGTGACGTATATGTATATATATGTATGTATGTGTGTGTGTGAGTGTGTGTGTTTAGAAACCTCGTAGGTGAAAGTTTAAGCTCATGCCTCTGACAATGACGTAAAAGTTAACACCACGCGGGCAATCAATTTTTAAGGGTATGAGACACAACCTCTCTTGTTTTAGTGTGTTTTTAAATAATGAGATCAAGAACAAAAAAAAAAAGAGAAAAAAGAGAAAAAGAGAGAAAAAGAAAAACAGCGCAGTTTATGTCGATACAATCGACATTGGAAAAGCAACTAAGAAACCATAATGGAATTAAATAGAAAGAAATGGACTGTAAACATTGTGATACCTTTCTTTTGATGTGATGTTTCTCATTTGCTTGCTAAGTTATGATATTTTATATATTATTTTGCTTTCTATTCTGTCTGTTATTACGCAAAAAGACGTGCAAAAAATAAAAGTTCATAACTTTGGCTGACAACTCGATATTCGTCTGTAGATGAACGAATCCATTTCTTTGAAGCTCTTTTGTTTAAAACTTATCAAAGAAGCGAACGACTAATTCGGTATTAAAACACTGACGTTTTATTTTCGTTTTTGTTTTGTTTCTGTGTTTTTTGCTATTTTTGTTTTAAAGCTTTTTTCCCAAATTCCATAAAAGTTCACCAATTGAGGAGCTGTTTTATGTTTTATGTATTCTATTAAAGAAGAAATAAAATAAATAAAAATTGATTAGTTTCTCCCCTGCTGGCTACAATTAGTAATATATTTAAGTTACAGCTCTTCTCTTGAACCGTTTGAAACGATTATAAATAACCAATATTTTCTGCACATTGTTTTCTGTCTGACTAGAAACAATGGTCTATGTACACACACACACATACACACATACGCACACTCTCTCTCACACACACATACACGAAATACATATATACACACACACATATATATATATACTTGCATACACACATACATATACATATATATGTATGTATATATATATACATATATATATATATATATATATATATATATATATATATATATATATATATATATATATATATATATATATATATATATATATATATATATATATATATATATATATATTAATATATATATTAATATATATATACTCACACAAACACATATACATTTATATAAATGCATTTACATATATTTATGTTAATGTTTGTTATGTGTGAACTTATATCTAAAATCAATTGAACATTAACCTGCTGGTTCGCCCAATTCTGTTTGGCCGATAACATATTTATTAATTTTTGACGATGAAAATAAAATGTTGACAGTGACATCAAAGCTTCGTTTTAATAGCCTTCATTACAATTCCGACAACGATTCGTAAACTGAAGCTTCGAAGTCACTGTCAAACTTCTCCGTTTAAAAATTAATTCAAGAAGTCACTGTACTATAATTCTGACCGCATAATATAAAAACATTTCTCACCGCGAGAAATATCATTCCAGCAAACACGGATGCCGGTGATAAGAATATTACTAACGCTTACATTAGTTAAGAAATTTGTAAGGCTATGCAACATGGCGTAAGTATTCCAGTCGTTTCATTTCAAATCAAGATTTATCAGCTATTCGAAGGTTTTAGTGAAGAGGTTAAGGATTAAAGACACTCATCGAAAATTTAAGCCACTTTACAGCAATATAGCTCTGAGAATAGGTATGTAACATGCGTTGTCCAAAAGTGGCTGTCACAGATAACGATTGTTATTCCAGCTTCTACAATATAAATGCATTTCAAAAGACATCTATCACCTCGTAAATGCTCGTATAGAACAGAGTGTCAAAAGTTTAAACAAACCTTCTCCATTTCATTCCCACAGTCTAGTTAATCGCCACGCCACCTTCTAGTTTTGCTATGAATTAAGACCACACGATATTTGGACGAGATCATACGTCCATCACTACCCATATTTTGAAGTCGGGCCAACCGGTTGAATTTTTTGGACAAGCTTGTTTCTTTTTCATGCAATCGGTGGTACTCAAGTGTTCAAGATGCTCATTAGCATCAGTAAATGGTTTGGCTAAATTCCGATTGTCAATTTATAGTATTTAACATATGAATCAGTGGACGATTCAGCAAAATGGCAACTCTTATTTATAATAATGTAGGTGTCACTCTACACCGTCAGTCACAATTAGCGACAACTGAATTTTTCATTTTTTGTTTTGTATTGCGTATAGCCGCCTTCGTTATTCTATAAGTTTGCACTTTACCATTTTGCTGAATGATCCATTGATTCGTATGGTCAATACGTGTGATGTGCTAACGATTCGTTCATCTGTAAACAAACCTTATTCGGGGATCTTTTGGGTGGGATGTGCTACTCAACCCGAAGAAAGTTCTAACTGGGTCCCCACCTGCAACGTCATGTGCTATTTGTCTTGATTTGAGATCAGCATGTCGTGCACGTATGGTTGTGATGCATGCACCTGCTGTACCTTTATCAGACAGGTAGTCATGATGGGTATATTGGGCTTCTTATATTTGTATCCCAGTGTCACTTTGATAGTATGAACTACTCTCTCACTCAATAATAATAATAATAATAATAATAATAATAATAATAATAATAATAATAATAATAATAATAATAATAATAAATGTGGCACCTCAAGGCGACTACCGTACCAGTGATTGTAGGATCTCTAGGAATGATAAAAAAAAAAGGGTACTGAAACCTATTTGAAAATGATACCAGGCTTACCATCCCTACAGGAAGTACAAAAAATCGTGTTGACTGGAACGACTCATGCACTGAGAAGAGCATTATCGCTGTGAAAACAACATCCATTCATAAATTTATTTATTTATTAATTTTTTTTTAAATACATATTTTACCTGTGAATTTGCGTGTGTAAACTGGGAATGCATACAATGAGCTTCTCTGTCCTAGGTGTACGGATAACACTCGGCGAGAAATGGAAGAAAGTTTGAAGAAAGAACAAAAAAAAAAAGCAACATAATAATACAATATTACTTTTTGCACTCAATTGCTCCATCGTTCTGAAACGAAAAGAAAAAAAGTAAAAAGGTGCTTTAAACGTTGTTCATGGAAGCTGAATCCAATCAGAAAGAAATACTGTAACAACATTCAAAGTAAGACACGTGTCATGTGATTAATACCTTTTCTCGGTAAATGTTGGAAAGCTTCATAATGGAAAATAAAAAAAAATCACAAACAAGTAATTTAATAAATTAGATAGTAAATAGATCTTGCACTTCTTACATATCCTTCACTTGTATATGTATGTATGCATGTATGTATGTATGTATGCATGTATGTATGTATGTATGTATGTATGTATATATATATATATATATATATATATATATATATAAGTATGTATGTATATATATATATATATATATATATATATATATATATATATATATATATACCCAGATATGCACCTATATATAGAGGTAGATCTAGGTATGCACATACTTGTACGTATATATTCATATACTCATTTATTATTTGTTTTATATATATATATATATATATATATATATATATATATATATATATATATATATATATATATATAAACAACAATTTTTACGAAATTGCGCACCAAGCCGATTTGTGATAACTTAGTGCTAACCTATTAAATTTGGGAAGCATTAGACATGTTAACTAGAAGTAATTATGCGTTGGAAGGAAAAGCGACAAGTCTGCTTTCTTCAAAATGCTTTTTAATTATAACAGTTTCGTCAATGCAGAGACCTTTAGCACTCGTTATGTGAGTCTCAAAAACAGAGAAAGATCTTAGTTAAGAAAACAGTTTTTTAACGTTAAAATATCAAGTATCAATGTTTACTTTGGCTGTCAGTGGGTCTCTTAGTTTAATGGTTCAGAGCGCTCACCCGATATTTGAACGGTGCCTGGTTCGATTCTTTATAGAGGCTTGAGGTTTGCCTTTTTCTTTTTTGTTAAGCGGCGTGCTAACAGAATCGCTAGCACGCCAAGCAAAATGTTTAGCAGCATTTCGTCCGATTTTACGTTCTGAGTTCAAATTCTACCGAGCTAGATTTTGCCTTTTATCCTTTTATCTTAGGGCTGGTTATCTTTGTGTGCACAACTTGAATATCCTACTGGATAAGTAATCGACTGTAGGTGGTGAACACAGGTTTATTCAATCCTACCTAGTGCATATCTTTTAAGTACCCCATTCTATGTGAAGAATGTTTTGGAAAGTGAACTGAAAATGAAGTTATGTCTGGTTGTGTATTCCGAAACACAGACAGTGAGAAGTATGTAAAAAAAATATATATATATGTTAAAAGGTTTGATGAACGAATGTAAAACAGCAGTCAGTAGAATGTCGACTAGATACAACAAAGCATCCATTTTGATGGTGTAATTACTGAAGCTGTATTCAATCATTTGCATTAATTAAATTAGCAATTAACATGGGCAAAGCATTGTTATTAAGGACTTAGATCTATAGAATATTAATAGAACAGAATTAGCAGAACAACAGCAAATTTCCAAGGTATTATGATGTTTCTGCAAGCATCTAGACTTCTCCTTACTCGCAGATGACTTTGTTGCGATTACGTTGGGGATATAAGGGATAATGAAATCCCGCATCTTGAAGACAGATGCCCTTGGAGATGTACTAAAGGAGTCTGTCGTAAGATATTGTCATAGCAAACACATTTTGCCAAGGGAATCTATATATTCTTCAAGGAAGTGAGTGCATCTGTTATTAGACAGATGCCCTGGTCGTGAATATTAAAATATAATCCATAAAATCACTTCCACTTATTCCATTCCCACAGAAAAAAGAACCCCACTTACGTATCAATGCAAACACACACCCAAACACAAATCTTCATGCATACACACGTACACTCACACCCCCCCACGAATACACACATATATATATATATATATAACTGCCTACACACTTACATATACAAATCGGTAAACTCAGCAGCTAGAAGTACATCGTCAATGTAATAATGCTGTGACGGAAAGAAAAAGAGGTATTGATGTTTCGGATTCATATCATTTGTCAAGATAGACGAAATGCGAAGACAAAAAACGACAAATTAGACAATAACATGTAATTGGGCTTCAGTTATGAGGTGGGTGCTACGATGTACAGGCTCAACTTATTAGAAATAGCAGCCCACCAAATCACCCACAAATCAGGCTCCATTGTGAAAACAAAATGAAGCAGAACGCATGTAATATCACTGTATTACTTTATAGATCAGACTATCGACACTTTTTATACACCACTAGTCACAATGCACTTCCTCGAATTTTTTGTAGCATTCAAGTGATACAACTGGCTGAGTGAGCTGACCTATGACGTATAAGTTATTGAAATCACGGAATCTCCCCTAAACAGAACGCTAATAATATAGTCTTAGACATATAAAAAACAGACAGGGTGGTCACTAATGGTCACTATTGGTCACGAGTGGTCATTAATGATTATAGATTCGCTCGATTAGAGCTGATCTTTGGCTAATCAATCACTCGAACCATAATTCTAAATAAATAACACAAAACATGAAATACAATGGCCGAAATTATAAATGGGCCGTTCTTACGTTAGTGAGATTTAGAAATTCATATTTGAACAAAACTCTTCATTAGGAAAATCTAATTCCACCTCCGACATTTCGCACCAAACCCGTTTCTTCCTCCGCCACGAAAATTATTGACAAAAATTTCTCTAATCAATATTCATCAACGTAAACATTAAAAAAGGAAAAATACAAAATACAAAAACCCCAAAAATAACCCATAACAGAACAAATAAAGAAAGAAACAAACAAAGAAGCGATATATTGAGTAGAATTATAATTTCGAAAATTCACGATTTGGAAAAATGATGAAATTAAATACGAACAAAAAGAAATTCACAAAAGGATGAAAACAGTGGTGGAAGTAAGTTCGACATTATGTAAATACAGACAAACAAGAAAGATGAATAATAAAAGTGGCGACGGCAACAACAACAACAACAACAACAACAACAACAACAATAATAATAATAATAATAATAATAATATTGAGGAGGAGGATGTTGGTGTTAATGGTAATGATGATGATGGTGATGATGATGATAACGCTGGGGCTGATGATAACGATGACGACGCACATGATGATGATGATGATGATGATGATGATGATGATGATAACGACGATGACGATGACGATGATGAAGGTGCTGATGATGATGATGACAGCAGTGATGATGATGATGATGCTGACGATGATGATAATGGTAACAACAACAACAAAAATAATAATATTAATAATAATAATAATAATAATAATAATAATAATAATAATAATAATAATGATAATAATAATAATAATAATAATAATAATAATAATAATAATAATAATAATAATAATAATAATAATAATAATAATGATAATAATAATAATAATAATAATAATAATAATAATAATAATAATAATAATAATATTAATAATTAATAACTGAAAAGGCAATAGCAACGACAGCAAGAATGAAATTAAAATTATTAATGAAATAATAACAACAACAACATCATCATCACCATCAGCAGCAGCAGCAACAACAACAACAACAACGGTAAGTTTAGTTGAACAGGTATGAATTTTCAACTCTACCATTTTATTTCTTTGAAACAAACAAAAAAAAACAACAGCGAAGTAAATAAATAAAAAAAATAAGCAAAAAATACGTATATTAATAACAAGAATATTATTTCCGTTATTTTTAAGTTACTTCAATTCAGGAAAATTAATCAGTTACAACATTATATGGAATTCGGGAAAGAATTTGTTCAACAATATTTTCATATTCGTTCTTCTAAAAATCCAAGTCGCTAAACAATAAATACACAAATATATATAAACAAATACATAAATATATAAATACATGAATAAATAAATAAATAAATAACTTAGAAGCCACCAAATATAGAAACAAGAAAAAATGCTTAAATCTAAATAAATCTATCAACGATTCATACGAAATCTTTCATTACACTGTATGATCAAATGCAAACGGCACACGGTAAAATAAACAAGTGAATTAATTTTCGAAGTTGAATACGATATTTCATTATTTGAAACAAACTAGTCCAAGCTTCAACACAACATACACACATATAGTTATATATATATATATATATATATATATATATATATATATATATATATATTCATGTATGATATATATCATATATAAATCATATATCATATATATATATATGTGTGTATATATATTTGTTTATGAATTTACGACTTAACCGGACATATAATCATAGTGAGTTGAGATTACATATTTAAAATCCGGTAATGTAGAATACTTAACTACGGATATATCTTCTTGTACACGATTTTTCCTGACATCTGCCTGTCTATCTATCTATCTATCTATCTATCTATCTATCTATCTATCTATCTATCTATCTATTGCATGTATATAACATTTTCATGATACATGCAGACATACATAGATACACACACTCAGACAGACACATGCAAGCACACACACACATTGCACAGACACCAACAGAAGCATAGACGCGCACACGCGTAAGCTTATATATCAAATAAGAAGAGTTGCTTCAAAGAAGCCAAGTCTCTCTCCTGAATAAACATGCCAATAAGGAAAAGATAAATACACACACTCACACACACACACACACACATATATATATATATGAAATAATAATTAAAAAAAATAAATAATGCCTCCTCATTGATATGACTGTCCCAATCAATATAAACGTATCTGTCAAGACATACCAAAAACTGAACAAGTATAAAGATCTTGAAATAGAAATTAGCAAAATGTGGAACCTGAAGTCTAAAACAAAACCTGTTGTCATAGGTGCCCTAGGAATGAGACCAAAAGGGGCTGATTGTATGTATGTATGTATGCATGTAATTATGCAGGTAAGCAAATTAGATATAAGAAATATATAAAATATAATAAATGTTTATTATATTTACTATATTGAATTTGTTTATCTGGATAATTTGCCTTTATATCTGCTCAACTTGATCCCTCTAACAGCCGTTCTTTACCCCGATGAATCGATCCCCTTTAAAGGCATCGGAGTCTAAGTTTGAATCTTTTGAACACTACATAGTATCTTTTATATACTGAGAATTTCAGGATCTCATGTGTGGACAGTATGTATGTATGTATGTATGTATGTATGTATGTATATGTATGTATGTATGCATGTATGTATGCATGTATGTATGTATGTATGTATGTATGCATTTATGTATGCATGTATGCATGCATGTAGGTATGTATGTATCTATGTATGTGTGTATGTATGTAAGTATGTATGTAAATATATGTATGTATGTATGTATGCATGTATGCGTGTATGCATGTATATATGTATGTGTATGTATGTATGTATGTATGTATGTATGCATGTATGTATGTATGTATGCATGTATGTATGTATGTATACTAAGTGAGACTGTAAGCGAGCGAACGAGAGCAGTAATTGCTTGTAATTACCATTAACATTGCGATTCTTGTATTAAGGCTATTTCTATAGAAAACGGTAATCTGAATGCAATTGATCTAGAGAATAACTCTGCAAATGATTGAAACCAAGAAGAGAAATTAAAAGACCCAAAGGCTCAAAGCAGCATGAATTAAATCCTGATCCCTTTTAAAAGATTTACAGTAATTAATGGCAAAATCTATATTCAGTGCATGAGTGAAGAAATTTTATTCAATTCACTTCACTCGTGAATCGTTCTGGAAAATACTTGAATCTCCCAAATTAACAAACTACAGCCTTAGAACATGCGAATTTTTATACACTGTTAGAATGAAATCTGGTGGCGTAATAGATATTGTTTTCTACTCTAGGCACAAGGCCCGAAAATTTTGGAGAGGGGGGTGGTCTGTCGATTAGATCGACCCCAGTATCTAACTAGTACTTAATTTATCGACCCCCGAAAGAATGAAAGGCAAAGTCGACCTCGGGGGAATTTGAACTCAGAATGTAAA
>NC_142950.1:8440753-8443253 GCF_046866305.1 Octopus bimaculoides
CTATATTAATTCTAATATCTCTATTATTATTATTACTACAATTATTTACACTAATATCATTTATCAATTCTTCAATTCTATTATTAGGTATATATTGGCTATTACCATCATTATTTAATTCATATCTTGATGTGCTATTAGTTGGACTTATTCTTTCCACATTTGGCATATTGATATTATATGAATTATGTCTTTGATCACTATTACTTCTGTTGGAGTTGGGCCTATCATCAACTTCAGTTAAAACTGTAACGTCATTACTGATATATTCTAATTGTTGGTTGAAATTATGGTTTATAGGAATAAGTATATTGCTACTATCTTCATAATTTCTTTCGCTATTGTTATTTTCACTTCTATTTGTATAATTATTAGTAGCATCATTATTGGTATTAGATGGATTATTATTTGCATTCATATGGCCACTACTTGTAATTTCATTAATTCTAGCTGACTTGATGTTTTTTTTGTTTAACCTAGCTATGATTGTACCTACATTAGGAAGGGTAGAGTAAGAAATTCTGATTTTATGACAAGAGAAGATTTTACTATATCTGTGGGAAGAAGGGAAATTTTTTTGTAAAATATTCATGAATTTTTTATAAATATTTGTGGATATTGCACAGTTGAAGGGTATATTTAACCAGATAGAATTTTTATTTTTTCTCTTAAATTTATTGTGTGTGTGGGTATGGGGTGTGCTATGATTACTATTACTTCTCAGAACAATATTATTATTGTGATTAGTAGTTCTTTTAGTTGTGGGATGTTTACTATTTTTGTTATTTGATTCAACATTACTGTCTGCTAACATAGGTTTATTGTTAGTGTTAGTATATAGTTTACTATTAAGTTTACTATTAAAATGCACTTTATTACTTTTCTTATTAGTTAGATTTTTAGGTAAATAGGGTTGTTTTTTATTTGGTCCATTGTTGCTACTATTTAAGTTATTAGGTCTGTTATAACACCTATGATTATTATTATTATTATTATCATTATTATTGTTGTTATTGTTGCCATGTGCACTATTATCACTATTATTATTATTATTATTATTATCTGTATCAAGAAGAGATGTTCTACTAGGGTTAAGGAAAGCAATTTTTTGAGCATAGAATTAGAATTAAATATATCAATGTTGGAAGATAATTTAGTAATTCTTTCAGAAATACTTTTAACTAAAGAATTTAATACATTAGGTGGATGATTGGATAATCTACTTACATATCTAGTAGTTTCATTTTCTTTTCTATATGGGTGGTATAATCTAGTTTCTATGTTGAGAGTGGTATCTAAGAAATTTACAATTTTATTACCATATTCATAAGTAATGTCTAAGTTAAAACTTTAAAAAAAATTTCTGATTTTCTTTCTTATTCTCTCAATGAATGATTTGCTATTACTAGGGATGATGAATAAAGCATCATCTCTATATAGACCACCTTTTAGTTCAGGGATTTCTTTGTTTAAGCAATATAAGAGGTAAGTCCCCACTAGGTTTGTAACCTCAGCCGAATCGCTCGATCCCATTGGTATATCAAAATTTTCTGGGGTATCGGCCCTCGTCCAGAGCTTGTTATCAAATTCTATAATGGTTTTTCTAGCTAATAAAATAATGTCTATCTTATCCCTAGTAATGAGGGAGCGATTCATAGTAAAAATGAGGGCTTTATTTAGGAGAATAAGGGATATGGTAGAGTAATAATTATTTATATCAAACTGAATAAACGAGAAGTTTTTAGTATTGTCAATAGATTTAAACCAGTCTAGTGCTTCTTCTGTATTGATCCATAACTTTAAGGATAAATTAGGAACTATTTGAGGTAGAATCCTGTCAAGTATAAGCTTACTGAGTCTGCCAATGTCAGACTTAGATGGGCAAATGAGTCTCACTGATGGGTTATCTTTGAAATTCTTTTTATGATCTTTTAAATTAATCCTGGGTTCAGTTGGAACCAGTGGTTCAGTCCTATCTATTAGGTCGTAGTCCTGCATAATTTTCTTGATTTTTAAGTTAATCTCAGATAGATTTCTTTTAGAGGTTATTTTGTATTTGGAGTTAAGCTCCTTCATGATCAGTTTTTTATAAGTAGTATAATCCAGTCGGTACAAGTTTCCAGTTTTGTCAGCAGGGACTAGAATGCCCGGTTTGTTCTGTATTGACTTGATGAATTCCTTAAGCTTTCTTAGATGAAAGTTTTTTCTAAGTGGATGCTCCTTATATTTTATATTAGCTATAAGATCAAAAAGATCTTTTTCAAAGTTTTCTAGTAGTGGGTTAGGAGGTGGATTTTTTCTACTCTTAAAAATTTTCTTAAAATAGGTCCTATCTTGTGTTTCAGTTGATGGGTATTTCATTTTTCTATCATGGTGGAAGGCAATCCACCTCATCCTCCTAATAAAATCATTAGTTCTGTGGATTAACAGCCACATATAAGTATCCTTACTATGTAAGGGAATGTCTTTCAACAAAAATTCTACATTAACCTTTTCCATC
>NC_142950.1:8453253-8490753 GCF_046866305.1 Octopus bimaculoides
CACCACACACACATACACACACACACATACACACACACATATATATATCGCTATATATACATATATAAATATATAAATACATATATATATAAATACGTATATATACACGTATAAGTCTACATATATATATATATATATATATATATATATATATATATATATATATATATATATATATATATATATATATATACATGTATATATATATGTATATATATATAAACATGTATATTACATATATATATATATATGCATGTATATATATATATATATATATATATATATGTATATATATGTATGCTTACACACATATACATATCTATCTATATATGTATATATATACATATATATATATATATATATATATATATATATATATGTATATATATATATATATATATATATATATATATATATATATATATATATATATATATCTGAGTGTGTGTGCGAGTGTGAATGTGTGTGTATGTATACATGCACACATACATATATATATATATATATATATATATATATATATATATATATATATATATGTGTGTGTGTGTGTGTGTGTGTGTATTTGTATATATAGACAAAATATCTACTATGTTTTAGCATGAGCGCGAAGGAGCTTCTATTAACGATTCGTTTAGCTGGTTAGCTTCTTGAATAAATATCAACAAGCTTAGTTTTATATTTAACAAATGAGGTTCTACCGGTCGTCCTTCCGCTTCTTCTCTCTCTTCCTTTCCAATGTTTTCTGTGCATCCCCAAGGCCAAAGGTCTGAAAGAAGAAAACACAGTGTATTCTCAAAACCACAATGCATTATGAGTAATAATTAACGTGATTGTGAAGACCTGAGCAGCAATGCGTACTCTCGCGGTATATCTCCGACTTAATTATTATATAAAAGAAGTGGACTCCTCTCCCGTAGACCGTATTAGGACACTTACCCCCACCCCAGGACAAACTCTCAATAAATGTATCGAGTGCCCGACTTTCGTTTGTCTGCTCACTATATGTATATATATATATATGTATATGATGGGATTCCGCACAGTTTCCTTTTACCAAATTCATTCAAAGACATTGTCCAATCCGGAGCTATAGTAAAAAACACTTGCCCAAGGTACGGCAGAGTGTGACGGAACCCAAAATCACGTGGTTGCAAAGCAAACTTTTTTACCACATAGCCATGCCCACGATGCACTTTGTTCTTGTTCACAATCTCTGTCTGGTTCTCATAGTTTCATTAAAGATTTATTCCCTCTTATTACAATCTTTGTTGTTGGTTTCTGTTTATGTAAGATCCACTTTCTGTGTAGTGTACGTATCTACTTTCTTGTTTAAGTGCTATAATGTTTGCTTTCAGTTTGTGAATTAAAAAGGAAATGCACCATGTTCTTGTTTACAAATCTTTCGACAACATCTTTGAAATTCTCCGGGGTGTGTACGCCAGAGCAAGAAGCTATCTTGTTAAACAAATCAAATGAATGTTTGCCAAATAAAATAAAAACAGAAATATCCAAAGATAAATCTTATATTTTTTCCACCCCAAAGTAAAAACGGGGTGGATGCACACATTTTCCAAAGAGAAACGATAAAAAAACATTATGTTTTTTTTTTCTTAATTATCAACATGGTAATCCGGTTCACCTGTAGAGCTATTTCTGAACACTTCAGTTCCACTCATTTCCATCCCCCTCCCCACCCCTCAAAAAACAACAGACGACGATGAATAATAACAACAACGCCGACGACAATAAGGATGATGATAATAATAATAAAAATGATAATAATAATAATAATAATAATAAAAATGATAATAATAATAATAATTTATTTCTTTATTGCCCACAGGGGGCTGAACATAGAGGGGACAGGGATTAAGTCGATTACATTGACCCCAGTAGTACGTAACTGGTACTTATTTAATCGACCCCGAAAGGATGAAAGCAAAGTTGACCACGGCAGAATTTGAACTCAGAACGTAACGGCAGACGAAATACCGCTAAGCATTTCGCCCGGCGTGCTAACGATTCTGCCAATAATAATAATAATAATAAATGTGATAATAATAATAATAGAATTTTTAAAATGCCGGACAAGATCAAAGCCTTCCTACCAGACATTACCAAAGACGTGTAATGAAAAGAAATACAAGTAACTGCAGAATATGCGAAGATGGAGAAGAAACAATATTGTCCCTGGGTGCCCAATCCTGGCTAATAAGGAATATAATCACAGACACGACAGATTTGGGATCTATATACACTGGAAGCTATGCCAACACTATGGAATAACAACAGGAAAATGATGGTATAGGCACACGCACATTCTATATAGTAAATATCCAATGAAATAAACAACCACCAGCTGGCCTCTAACTCAACAGAAGGACGCAGCTCTCTTTATCCACTCAACACACAATACAAACACTTGAACGATAAAAAGACTGTAATCAGACCCCATGACAAAACAAACCGGCGCAATACGATCGCGGGAAATAATTTGCATACCCCCAATAATAAAGAGAACAAACAATGCTGCATCCCCACCCCCCAGCAACACGGCGGTGGGGTGGGGTGGGGGTAGCAAGAGATGCAGTAGAAATTTGTCTCAAACTACATTATGAATAATTGCAGTAGTAGAAGTAGTAGTAGTAGTAGTAGTAGTAGTAGTAGTAGTAGTAGTAGTAGTAGTAGTAGTAGTAGTAGTAGACATTGCTCAATTGTCGATGAAGACATGGAATAGAAAAGCGACTTATATATATATATAGGCGTAGGAGTGGCTGTGTGGTAAGTAGCTTGCTTACCAATCACATGGTTCTGGGTTCAGTCCCACTGCGTGGCACCTTGGGCAAGTGTCTTCTACTATAGCCTCGGGCCGACGAAAGCCTTTTGAGTGGATTTGGTAGACGGAAACTGAAAGAAGTCCGTCGTATATATGTTTATATATATATATATGTATGTGTGTGTATATGTTTGTGCGTCTGTGTTTGTCCCCCCAACATCGCTTGACAACCGATGGTGGTATGTTTACGTCCCCGTAACTTAGCGGTCCGGCAAAAGAGACTGATAGAATAAATACTAGGCTTACAAAGAATAAGTCCTGGGGTCGATTGCTTCGACTAAAGGCGGTGCTCCAGCATGGCCGCAGTCAAATGACTGAAACAAGTAAAAGAGATTAAAGAGTGTATATATTTATATTTGCGTAATCGAATATCTACCAAATATTTTGGTAAGATAAGTATTGTAACTGTTACCAAAGTAGCAAAGTTCTCACTTGAAAAGTTGTTTATACTTGGTTTAAATATAATGACTTTCGTATAGGTGATACAATTTTGGGTGCATATCAATTGAAATAAGAGCCAAGACACAATCCTATAAATTAATAAAACTTGTTTATTATCCTATGCGCATTTCGATGCAAGATCCCGACTTACTCTTGCCTGAGATAAGAAATTAGGGCCTTGCATCTCTTCAGGGCCAAGTTACATTAATTCACAACAGATAACATTATTATTTGTACTTAAATTACATCTGTATAAAAAAGTTCTAATCAGGTTGTTTCAACATGTTGATGTTGGCACTCCGTCGCTTACGACGTCGAGGGTTCCAGTTGATCCGATCAACGGAACAGCCTGCTCGTGAAATTAACGTGCAAGTGGCTGAGCACTCCACAGACACGTGTACCCTTAATGTAGTTCTCGGGGATATTCAGCGTGACAAAAATTGTGACAAGGCTGACCCTACTGAATTACAGGCACAACAGAAACAGGAAGTAAGAGTGAGAGAAAGTTGTGGTGGAAGAGTACAGCAGGGTTCGCCACCATCCCCTGCCGGAGCCTCGTGGAGCTTTGGATGTTTTTCGCTCAATAAACACTCACAACGCCCGGTCTGGGATTCGAAACCGCGATCCTATGACCGCGAGTCCGCTGCCCTAACCACTGGGCATTTGCGCCTCCGCTGTTTCGTAATGAACATATTGAAATTGCTTGCAATATCGGTTAAGAAAACCGTTATATATTAGAGTAGTAACGACGTGCTTACGACGCTGTTACATCAAATAAAAAAAAACCCGTTAGAGGTTTGAGAAAAAAAGAAATGAAAAGAAAAACGACCTATTATAGGTCTTGCAGAAATACAATTTAATGGTCAAAGGGAGGTAAGTCTAGCAAAATGACGTTTTCGATCTACACAATTTACATCATCGTGATTAACCCTATCAAATAATTATAATATTTATTTTTAAGTTTTAAATGATTTTGAGAAATAATTTAAGGATACGTAATCAATATAAATTGTAAATTATAAGTTATAAAATAAAATAGAGTAGGTAACATTCAGATTGAAACCATACAAAATTTAAATATACATTACATTAACTTAGTAGTGGATTTATAAATACAATATTAATGAAGGAACAGAATCAACAGGTAAGGCAAACAGTAAGGAAGTATGGCAATGGCATCGATACAAAAATACATAGAACTATAAATGATAAATCAAGTAACTAAAATCAAAAATTATAAACGTAAATATATATATATATATATATATATATATATATATATATATATATATATATATTGCATAGTGGCAAGGACTCCAGATTTGCTATCAAGATGTAGGACAAGATACTGCAATAGCCTGAGTTTCAGAGGTCCACACCTCTTCAATATCCTCCCGAAGGACCTGAGAGACCTGCATGCGGTGGATGTAGGTGTCTTCAAGATGAGGCTGAACCTCTTCCTGTCAGGTGTCCCAGATGAACCAACTTCACGGCAGGAGGTGCAGATGAGAGCAGCTGCATCAAACTCTCTCATGCGCCAAATGTCAATTCCTGAAGTAAAATTCGTGAAGTAAAATTGTGTAGCAACACCAAATGGCGGTGCCCCAGCATGGCCACAGCTCATGAGCAGAAACTAGATAAAATGAAAATGATATATATATATATATATATGTGTGTGTGTGTGTGTGTGTGTGTGTGTGTGTGTGTGTGCCACCTGAATAGTTACTCTGGTGCTCTCCGGCGCTTGCTTAATTAGACTTCTCGTTTTATACAACAGCGTCTGTATTTTGCTTACTCATAATGTTAGAGTTCAAATTTATACCGCCATTCATTCAATCATCCATCGATCCTTCGAATCCTCCATGCATCCATGCATCCATCCATCCATCCATCCATCCATCCATCCATCCATCCATCCATCCATCCACCCATCCGTGCAAGCATACATACGTACATACATACATAACTACATTCTTACATACGTACGTACATATACATACACACACATTCATAGAAGCATATATGCATTTATAAGCCCACGCACATACACAGACATATACGTGGGTGTTCTTGTGTGCACGCATGCGTTAATATGATTCTCTCTACATGTATAGACACACACACACACACACACACACACACACGTACACACACACACACACACGTATATATGTATGTATATGTTAATGTGTATATATGTATATGTTTAAATCCACATCTATATTCATCAATGTTACTTTGGGAGGTCACGTTTGTTAAGTACTATTTTTGAAGCGGAGAGGTCATTCTAAGTTTATCAATAATGAAAAGCAAAATGCTATTTAAGGAGAAACAAAATTGAGAAAACCAAATAAAACAATAATTAAGAGAAAGTAAAAAATCCATTGAAAATGATAATGTAAAATATGCAAATGAAATAAGAATTTCATTCACTCTTTGTTCGGAAAGAAACAAGGTCGCTTTAAGTCTATTATAAACCATACCCAATATTCTATTATTGGTTTTTAAGATAAATTCGTTTGTTTCTTTTTCTGTTCTCTATTTCGCAAGCCATGGTCACGTGTTTAAAAAGAAATAGAATTTATACGAATTTCAAAGTCGGCGAGCCGGCCGATTCGTTAGCGCGTCGGACAAAATGCTTCGCAGCATTTTGCTCATCTTTACGTTTTGAGTTCAAATTCCACCGAGGCCGACTTTGCCTTTCGTCCAAATAGATATATTGATAGATTGATAGAGTTACGACTTTTATATAAGCATACAAAGATTCATTGATACAAGCAATGTTCTGATACGTATGTGCACACTCTTGCACACAAACACATATATGTCATACCTATACATAAACACGCTTATATATGTATATATAAATGTAAATAGAAGAACAGACTGGAGTAAGTGGAGCAAGAGCACACACGAAAACAAAAAGTGTCGCCGAAGAGGTCACAGATGAGTGACAAAAGATTTCCGCACAATGGACATGAGTTAATTTAAGAACAGTAATAAACGAGTGAAGAACAAATATACAGTGTGTGTGTTTATTTGGCAGAAAAAAAATGACCGTCCCGAAATACAACAATAAATGTAAAAAAATCCAGAAATTTGACTGATAGTAAATAAATCATTTTTTAACGGTGAAACTCGAAATACATAGAGCTATAAATAATAGTATGTTAATACCAAGTTACAGGAGGCGCAATGGCCAGTGGTTAGGGCAGCAGACTCGCGGTCATAGGATCGTGGTTTCGATTTCCAGACTGGGGGTTGTGATTATTGAGCGAAAACACCTAAAGCTCTACGAGGCTCCGGCAGGGGATGGTGGTGAACCCTGCTGTACTCTTTCACCACAACTTTCTCTCACTCTTACTTCTTGTTTCTGTTGTGCCTGTAATTCAAAGGGTCAGCCTTGTCACACTGTGTCACGCTGAATCTCCCCGAGAACTACGTTAAGGGTATACGTGTGTGTGGAGTGCTCAGCCACTTGTACGTTAATTTCACGAGCAGGCTGTTCCGTTGATCGGATCAACTGGAACCCTCGACGTCGTAAGCGACGGAGTGCCAACAATAACAACCAAGTTACAAACACTCAGGATGGAAAATGTTGGAAGCTGTGAATGGCGACTTTTATCGACAACACTTTTGGACACTAAAAGTGACCAAAGTTTTTTTGACATTATCAAATGAACATGATTCGTGGATCCTAATCCCAACAGTTCCTTGTATGTAAAATACCAAATCCATCAAAGGGATTCTAGGAAACTGATAAACGAAAAGCTAACTGGTGATGATGCGGGATTACTATACAGAAGGAAAAGACCCTAAGACGGAGGATTTGTGGTCAAAGTAAAATATGGAAGCTGTAAGGATTTAGAGATTGACAACCCATTCATCATTATTTGATGCATGTCGTTGCCAAACTCATATTAGCGATGAGTTTTGTCAACTATTCTAGTCAATTAATATCTTTTGATTTCAACAATTGATCTGAAGATGAATGTATAAGCTTCGAAAACAAAACACAAACGAGAAAGGAAGCCTGTTCCAATTGAGAAGAAACATCGTCAACTATGAAGTGATGAAGTATCTTGACGTATTTATATTTTAATCTTCGGTTGCCAATCCACCAACGACATGCCACCACGAAACAAAACGTCTGTTTGGAAAATGTGCAACAATGTTTACTTTGTTTTAAAACATGCAGCTCACATCGCATAATTGATACGCTGTGTCAATGAAGAAACAGTATTGTGATAACCGAAATCCCGCCATTACAGAAATGGGGCTTATATAATATAGAGACACCATGATCTTAGATTGTCTTTGTGTTTAAGAATTTTCACATATTAAAAATTCCTTTTAGAAACTTTCAGTGTGTTTGTTTCTTCACCTGTTTAAAGTTATAAACCTTTCTGTATTAATTATGTTCAAAGCGACTTTACAACTTAAATATTAAACTTTAGACTTGGGTTAACTGGGACCAAGCAGGTTTATGATCAGACGGTTCCAGCTATAACCATCCATATCTTTTGAAGAAAATATTCAACCAAGTTTTTCAATACGTCTCTATTTTTTAACGTAGGATTAGGTACACTGCTTCAATAATAATAATAATAATAATAATAATAATAATAATAATAATAATAATAATAATAATAATAATAATAAAACAGAATTATCATAGCTGGAACAGTGCTATTGCTGACCTGTAGTCATATATTATAAAATGGCATGACCTTAAATTATTCACTTTGAGCTTAAGGATTTTCACATTTTCAAATTCCTTTTGAAAATTCCAATCTTCTACCGTGAAAGATTTTTAATTTTCCTGTAATGATTATGTTCGAAATAACGTTAATATTAATGCTGAGTTAAGGCGGTAAGCTGGCAGAATCGGTAACACGCCGGGAAAAATGCTTAGCGGCATTTCTTCTTTCTTCAAGTTCGAATTCCTCCGAGGACCACTTTGACTTTCATCCCTTCGGGGTCGATAAAATGAGTGCTGGGGTCGATGTCATTGACTTAACCGTTCCACCAAAATTGCTGGCCTTGTGCCAAAATTTGAAATTAATATTAATAATAAATAAGGTGACGAGCTAGCTGATTCGTTAGTACGTTGGATAAAATGCTTGGTGGCATTTCGTCCGTCTTTACGTTCTGAGTTCAAATTCCGCCGAGGTCAACTTTGTCTTTCATCCTTTCGATGTCGATAAAATAAGTACCAGTTGAACACTGGGTCGATCTAATCGTGTTCCCCCCTGCCCTAAAATTGCTGGCCGTTTGCGAAATTCGAAACCAATATTGAGGTTCAGTCTAGGTTCAAGTGTGACCGGGCAGGTTTATAATGTTAGGCATTTCGGCTGTAAACATCCATGTCTTTTGAATGACATGTGTAGCAAGTATTGTTTGTGTGTCTCCTGAATATTTCAGCTGATATGGTTCAATACGAGGTAGATTTGACTTCAATATCAGCAGATAGCAACCTCATAGCGTATCGCACGTCGGCACGCTTTGAAAAATATTATGTCATGTACAAGCAATAATTTTAATAAGAAATAACGTTTCTTGATTAAGAACTTAAAATTATATTGCTCACCACAATTTCTATATTTATGCCGGCGAAATCATATTATTTCCTTCTCTCTATATAACTCCCCGTTATAGAGATAGCTATTTTCGTCAAGAATTAAGTCTCCAGTTGTCTCGTTCAAATATCTTCCTATCGCCTCCGTCTACGGCGGATGGACGTTTCTCTTCATTTTCTAAGATATCCGGATATTAACATTTTCATGTTGTTTTCGACTTCCTCCCGATAAATGAACACTTACATAATGTTTAATGTTTTAACATCGCAACCAGAATATAATACAATTTAGTCAGATGTACTCCACATAGAAACGGATATAATTTCTATTCTGGATATCTTCTATATATATATATATATATAAAAATGAGAATGTATGTCTGTGTGCCTCTGTGTGTGTGTGTCTGTGTGAATCCCTAAAACTCCAGAACTACGCAACCAACTTCATTCAAATTTTACACATGCCTTACTTAGGGTCCCGGTTGTGTTTTAGTCAAAAAGGTTTTAACTTCTTGCATAGTTCAAGCCCATAGCAACATAATATCTCCTCCACTATTTAAGTATTACGTGTCAAAAGTGAAACAAAAACACCCATCTCAAATACTTTCACTTTAAAAATGAAACTTTTCCACTATTTCAGTATCAAAACTGAAACAATCACATTTCGATACTGTAATTTTGGGGTGATTAATTTATACTGCATACAAAAATACTGACATATTATCACGGTACGTTATTAAACACTCACAGATCTACGCATACATACCTGACGACTGACATGGGTGAAGTGTCAATACGAAATTTTATTTTCATTTCCTTTAAAACTACGCATTTACTATTCCATTACCGATTAATAATTGTCCTAGCAGTTCCAAGGTTGGCAGGTAAAATATAAAATTCTTTGTCTCTCTGTACAAGTGCTTCTATTTCCTTAATGTATACTGCATACAAAAGTACAGACATACTATATATAGTACGTCATTAAACACACGCATACACATCTACACATACATATACATACCTGACGACTTAATTTTTTTATTAACCACACAGGGTCGAAACACAGAGGGAACAACACAAGGGTAGAAGAAACACAGAAGTGAGAGAAAAATAAAATCGAACGAAAAGAATGGTAATGATAAATCAAAAGGTGGAATGACGTCTACTCGAACCCCACGCACCAGTTAACGTCATTGAACGTTTTTAGAAAAAAAAAATTTGTCACGTGTTATTTTATTATTGTCTCTTTCTCCTTGTGTGTTGCTTGTTTTATATACTTTGTGGACGACTGAAATGCGTGTGAGTTGGCCAGTGTCAATACAAAATATTATATTCATTTCCTTTAAAACAATACATATTTACGGATATATTACCACCGGATGATAATTATTGCAGAAGTTGCAAGGTAAAACATAAAATTCTTTGTCTCTCTGTAATAATTATTGCAGCATTTACCGTTAAATTAGCAGTTCCATACATGTGCTATTTCGTTCATTTGCTTATATTTCATAAATTTACACAGCATACAAAAAAACCGGACATAATATATATATTTACAATTGCTTACAAAGATAGAGATTAATGAATATTTTTTCTATGTTCATAATTTTTTGTTTACAATATTGAAAAAATATGCCACCAAAGAAAAGACGTAATCCCTCCAGAAACGCGTATAAAGCGAGCACGATTACAGAAAACAAAGGCGAGTGTCTCGACAGAGAAAGGAGACGAGACTTTCTCAAGCTCAGCAGATGCATGCTGCAGCCCGTCAGACTCAAGAGAGAAGGGAGATGAGGTTTTCCCAATATCAGCTAAGGCATGCTGTAGTACTTAATGCTGAATCATTCGAACAACGTTTAACGCCAGATTAGACAGAGGTCCAATACAATAGCTCTCAGAAATAGATCACATGCAAATTCGCTCTTCGCAACACCAGGAGCTGCTTTCATATATGACCCATCCTATTACTATGAAAATGATAATTCTGTACAAAATTGTGTGCTACACTCAAATTGTCGTTTCTGCAAAGCTTTCAAAGTTCCAAATGAAACTAATGGCATGTGCTGCTCGGGTGGTATGGTAAGATTGCAAGCACTACCAGCTCCTTACCGTCTCCCATTGCAACCCATTTCTAGAATGTACCCATTTACCTAGAATATCTCCATTATACCTCCATTCATTTGACTGTCAACCATACGACGTGTCGTGTTAGACGTAGCGCTGACCGCCTCAAACAAGTGTATTCCACTGAGCTTTTCGGTGGGTTAGAAAATTACATACCTTCACCCCCAATTTTCCCTGATAGGTTAGCACTTGGAATCCTCCAATCCTCCGATGTATTACATGTTGATTAATCGAATTAGACCATCATTTACTCCACAAATGTTTTGTCGTCAAAGCTGCACTTTCCCGATTCACCTGTTTCAACATAACTGTAATATATATATATATATATATATATATATAATGTGGAAGAAGCTCTGTGATAGAATCGTTTTGGCTTTGATTTTTAAAATCTATGGTTGGCAAATATCCTGATATATATATTTCAAGTGTTTTTCATTAAATTTTATCTAATTAAGAATCTCTCGGACTTAATCCTGATCATCCTAAAATACGTACAACTTTGTAACTGAAGAAAATGTGAACTAATTTAGAAATATAAGATTATTGTGGCAAGAATCTTGTTATTTCAGACCTGGAGTTATAAAATATAAAATGAGAGGACCTTAAATTATTATCTTTGAATGTAAAGAATTTTATACATGTAAAAATTCCTTTTTGAAAATTTTTAGCGAATCCCAATCTTCGCCTAGTAATTTTCATTGCGTATTTTACTTTAATATGTTTTAATTAATGTGTTGTAGAGTGCAGTGCTGTACTGTATTTTTATTTATTAATTTAATACTTTTTAGGCGTTAAAATGCTTTTTTTTTTACCACAGAAATAATTAAAATCTAAAAAAAAATAGATAAATAGCTATCGGCTGCAGAAACCCGAAATATATTAAGGAATCCGCGATATATTAAGGAATCCGCGATATATTAAGGAATCCGCGATATATTAAGGAATCCGCGATATAAATTTACATATATTAGCCAGAAAAATCCACGATGTACTGCGGGCGTTATAGGCGAACCGTGATTTGGCGAGTGATTACTGTACTTTTTAATGTATCTAATTCTTATTAATGTTGCATGAAGTACATTGTTTTAATAAATAAAAGCAAACAGAATTAGCATATCCATAATATTGATATACTTGAGATAGCGTCATAAAATATATGAATGACAGGGGCTTATATTATTGTCATTGAGTTTAAGTGTTTTGACAGATTTAAATTCTTTTTAGAAAATGTCCGTCATTAAGTGCCTTCTGTGAAATATTAATTTTCCTTTGTTATGTTCGAAACAACTGGCGATCTTTCGTTTTGACTACATTTTACGTCATTTGTAATCCACGTGCGTTTATGTTTCCGTAAAAGGGTTTTAGGGTTACGGTTAATGTTCAATCTTTAGCAAACTGTTTTGAAACAGGTTTATGTTCTGAGGTGTATCGGCTGTAAATATATCCGTAAAAAACCAGATTTTTACTATGATGTGAATATTTCTTATTTATGATTATAGGGTGCGATATGATGGAGATTTGACTACAATATCCAGCAAATGGCGACCCAATAGTGTCTCTCCTTTGGCACATTATAAAAAAAGATGTCATGTACAACTAAGATTCAATAATTTTAATAAGAAATAACGTTTCTTCATTATGATCTAAAAATTATATTGCTCACCACAATTTCTATATTTATGCCGGCGAAATCATATTATTTTCTTCTCTCTATATAACTTCCCGTTATAGAAATAGTTATTTTCGTCAAGAATTAAGTCTCCAGTTGTCTCGTTCACATATCTTCCTATCGCCTCCGTCTACGGCGGATGGACGTTTCTCTTCATTTTCTAAGATATCCGGATATTAACATTTTCATGTTGTTTTCGACTTCCTCCGGATAGATGAACACTTAAATACTGTTTAATGTTTTAACATCGCAACCAGAATATAATACAATTTAGTCAGATGTACACCACATAGAAAAGGATATAACTTCTATTCTGGATATAATACTTAAATGTTGTTTAATGAGATGTTTAAGTGTGGAAGAAACTCTGTGATAGAATCGTTTTGGCTTTGATTTTTAAAATCTATGGTTGGCAAATATCCTGATATATATATTTCAAGTGTTTCTCATTATATTTTATGTAATTAAGAATTCCTCGGACACATGATCGTTATGAAATGTTCTGAAATATGTTGGTGTTCTGTAGTTGAAGAAAATGTGAACTAATTTGGAAATAAAGTGTTGAACCAATATGGATATAAACGGTTGTCATAGCTGAAACGTCGACACAATAGTGACACCATTATACTCGTTACCATTATGATATAACTTGTTATTCTGTCGCTGAAGAAGACACAAATCAATTTGAGAATGTGATACATATATTTTTTTTAATGAGAATTATTCAAGATTTTTAACGAAGGAAAACAAACTAAACCAACGAAATATTCATAGTTATATAACATGAAGTAAAATTACATGTCTTTCCATATGAACATCTCTATCACACTATTTTCTTTCTGTCCCTTCGTTCTCCTCTTATGCGAAAACACGCGAGCATTCTGCTGCGGGCGTTTCAGAGTTCGTTATCTTCAGCATATTCTTGTTATCTTTCGCAACTAAGCGTCCCGGACTCCGACTAATTAACAACGCCCATAGTACTTATTCCAGAGTACATATTGCCTATAACAATATAAGCTAGGTTTGTGTCTCAATGTTTAAAGTATCATCATGTAGTATCTAAGGTAGCAAGCTGGCAAAATATTTGGCGCTTCGGACAAAGTGCCTGACGTTATTTCTCTCGACTCGTTACGTTGTGAGTTCAAATTCCGCTGAGGTTGACTTTGCGTTTCATTTTTTCGGATTCGATCAAATAAGTTCCATTTGTTCTTTACGATCGTATTCGATTTCCCCCTCTCCTCAAAATTACACCCTTCAGCCAAAATGCGAAACCTTTGTCATGCAGGTTTCTTTTAGGGCAAGGTAAACATTAAAAAAAAAAAAACTTCATCTCTTATCTCCTAATTGCCTTTCTCGTTAGACTGCGGCCACCTTGAAGAATTTTAATTGAACGAAGGAGGTCCAGTACTTATATTTTTAACCCCTCCCCACCGTATATATGTATATAGAACAAATTGTGAGGGATTATCAATCCGGGCAAAGTACTTCATAAGCTCTCTGTTGGCACACTAAGCTATCAATATTGTTTAGGTTAGTGAAGAACTCCAATTAATCTTTTTGGTAGGGTCCAAGCTTATGGCTCACCACAATTCTATATTGTAAATCCGTGGATGGACTCCAGACAAACTGGCTTTTACAGAGTGATATATAAGAAACGTGGAGGCGTAATGGCCCAGTGGTTAGGGCAGCGGACTCTTGGTCATAGGATCGCAGTTTCGATTCCCAGACCGGGCGTTGTGAGTGTTTATTGAACGAAAACACCTAAAGCTCCACGAGGCTCCGGCAGGGGATGGTGGCGAACCCTGCTGTACTCTTTCACCACAACTTTCTCTCATTCTTACTTCCTGTTTCTGTTGTGCTTGTAATTCAAAGGGTCAGCCTTGTCACACTGTGTCATGCTGAATATCCCCGAGAACTACGTTAAGGGTACACGTGTCTGTGGAGTGCTCAGCCACTTGCACGTTAAATTTCACGAGCAGGCTGTTCCGTTGATCGGATCAACTGGAACCCTCGACGTCGTAAGCGACGAAGTTTAAAATAATGGTCATTACACATTATTCCTTTATTAGAGCAAACTTGGCTTACAGCTGTTTCCAGTAGCCATAGGTACGTTACTGATAGGTTTACTCAATTCGTCTATTGATCAATGTGTGTGTGTGTGTGTGTGTGTGTGTGTGTATACGATGAGCTTCTTTCAGTTTCAGGGTTTTGGTTGGTCTTTTTTGTTGCAATCGCTAACTTATGGAGACTCGAACGTATCAGCAATTGACTTCAGCACAGTTTCCATCTGCTACATTTAATCACAAGGCATTGGACGACCCGAGGCTATAGTAGAAGACACTCTGCCCAATTTGTCATAGAGTGGGATTGAACCTGAAACCATGTGTGTGCAAAGCGAGCTTCTTAACCACATATCCATCATGCCTACGTCTATCTCACAAAACAACAACAACAATACAACAACAATAACAACTGTAAAAGAAACACATAATTAATATAGTAAATTAGATGAAAACATTGTTGATTGATTTGAGGCAATATATGGAGAATGAATGGAAAGGAAAAAACTAATTCTAGAAAAACGATGCTAACAAACACACACACACACACACACACACACACACACACACACACACACACACATACACACACACAGACAGAGAGAGAGAGACACACACACACGAACAAACATACACACACTCGCACTTACACACACACGTGCGCACACTCAGATACGCACACGATACTCAAACGCATGCACAAAAGGACAGTCACTCACTCACATAGACACACGCATAAATTCTCATAAACACGTGCATAAATACACAGCCGCACACAAATACACACGCATGCATACACACACACACGCACATAGACGCACACACACACACACGCAAACACAAACTCATTCAATCACAACCACACACATGCATAAATACATACACACACACACACAAGCGCACACAAACACACTTATTCAATTACAAACACACACATGCATAAATACACACACACATGCACACACACAAGCACACATAAGCACACTCATTCAATCACAAACACACACATGCATAAATACACACACACACACACACACACATACACAAGCACACACAAACACTCATTCAATCACACACACTCATTCAATCACACACACATGCACACATACAAGCAAACACAAACACACTCATTCAATCACAAACACACGCATGCATAAATATACACACACACAAGCGTACACAAACACCGACTCATTCAATCACATACACACACATATACACCCAGACACAAATAAGTAAAGTTATCACAAGTGAAGCTATCACATTGTAACAATAACGAACGATTTGGCTATAAAATGTATTTTACGCGAACGGAAAAGACAAATTATATTTACGTACACAGAGTATTGTAACGTATTCTTTGCAACAGTTTGTTGGAGATGTTAGCGAATGAAATTGTCTTGAAGTATTTAAACATACAAAATAAATAATAAAAAAGAAAGAGAATGGAAATAAAGAAACCAAACACAATTCTTTTTTATCTTGCATACAAAAGAGTTATAGTAGAATGCTTAAATTCAAATCTAATTCATCAGTGATCAACTCAGCTTTTGTTAAGCTCTCCTAGTCTGATCACAATAATTCTCCCATTCTCTGGCTGTCTCTCGCTCTCTGTTTTACATCAAACGTTTTCTAGCGACGAAGAAAATGAGGTGAATGTGTGTCTATCGCAACAATGTCGACAATTATAGATATTTACTGAACCTCTTTTCTTATCACCAGAATTTAAAACATTATCAAGGATGAACATTGAAGCTTCTGCATTGACAGATAAGTTCAAACTAAAACTCCAAGGGAGACCATTTTCTTATTGCTGAGGTGAGAATCAATGGCGTGTTAGAAACCATGAACTAATGCCAGCAGAAAGAGTCGAAAACATTTATTTAATTTATTTGCCAAATACACCAGTTACATCTTTTGACTTTACTGATATCGTAAAAACTCACGTGTGGAGGCGCAATGGACCAGTGGTTAGGGCAGCGGTCTCGCGGTCATAGGATCGCGGTTTCGATTCCCAGATCGGGCGTTGTGAGGGTTTATTGAGCGAAAACACCTAAAGCTCCACGAGGCTCCGACAGGGGATGGTGGCGAACCCTGCTGTACTCTTTCACCACAACATTCTCTCACTCTTACTTCCTGTTTCTGCTGTGCCTGTAATCCAAAGGGTCAGCCTTGTCACACTGTGTGACGCTGAATATCCCCGAGAACTACGTTAAGGGTACACGTGTCTGGAGTGCTCAGCCACTTGCACGTTAATTTCATGAGCAGGCTGTTCCGTTGATCGGATCAACTGGAACCCTCGACATCGTAAGCGACGGAGTGCCAACAACAACAAAAACTCACGTGCAATCGATCTACTTGTTCGGATGACAGAGGACGTTTGCAGAACAAAAAATAACGAATCAGAAATACGAAGAGATGTTTGGAACATTATATGTGGCCGATCGTCACACTAAATCTAACAGTCAATATTTGTGTTATTCTATCAGAAAGTTTTTGATTTCTTGTTGATTAATTTGTGCGAGACAAGTTCGAATGGATAACAAACTATTTTACTCTAATGTCAAACTGCTCGAAATTACAATTTGATCATTCGAGATATGATGTTGATAGAGAAGCAAAGTACCTTAGAGCCATTCACGTCATTGCTATGTCCGTATATTTCTCTACGCCACATGACTGAAAGCCACCAGTTAGCTGTTATTTTTATATTTTCTATCTTTGAACTTTATTGCATAGATTACATCATTCGACTAGATTCTACAGTTTGATTCTATGTATCATCATCGACCAGCGAATAAAATATATTTTTATGTAGTAAATATGTAGTTCTTGAATTTATTCTTCATCCCTTCTTGAAGTCTTGTAATAACATACACGCAGCCACATCAACAATATGTATTGATTATATTTCCACTACAGGTACATAGATAGATGGATAGTTAGACAGAAATGTTCATAGATAGATAGATAGATATATAGATATATAGATAGGAGAGGCAGTCTGAGGGAAACAGATACAAAGAGATTTGTTGAATGTTAGACATGAAACTTACAACACAGTCTTTAAGTGTAATTAAGATGGTGGAATTATGAGATTTGAAAAATGAGCTGGTGACGATAAATTATAGATAAATTTCAGCCTCCTCTTTACCCATAATTAAAACATATATTCTCATCAACAAAATGTCCCAGGTAACATAAATCAAGCATACAATATAATTGACATAATCAGACAAAAATTTTAAAAAACTATAAACATTTAGAAAACATATAACGTGGCTGCAAGTAAAGATATAGTTATATAATGAAGACACAAGCAGACGATAATGAAGACACAAGCAGACGATAATAATATACCGCCGGCAGCGTTCTAATATAACAGAAATATTAGCAAACATAACGACGTGTATTTTCGTTTCATGTAGATATAAAAATAACATTTTTATTGCGCTTCATCCCGAAAAGTCTTAGAGTGCTATTAGAAGACATTACCAATGCCGATTATTCGTTGTCGTTTGAACTCATCTGCTAGAAATAGCAACAAAATGTTTCCATAGACACAGGCGTTGTTGCGTGGTAAGATGCATGCTTCGCAAACACGAGGTTCCAGTTTCTGCCCTACTGCGTGGCACTTGAGCAAGAATCTTCTAGTATAGCGTCGGGTCGACCAAACACTTGCGAGTTGATTTAACAGACGGAAACTGGAAGAAGGTTGTCGTGTATATATATATATACCTCTATAGAGATTGTGTTAATCTCATGAAGGGATGGTTTCATCCAAGGTAATACTGGATCAATACCTAATATGAGGAACGATGATTAATTTGTTGTTAATAATTAACAATCATTAACCTCCCAATCATCATTTCCTTTATGTATATATACACACACACATGTATATAATTACATATATAAGACTATAAATATATTCACACACACACACCAGCTCACACGCGCGCGCACATACACGCATACATGTAAATAAGCTTTCAAAGTTTTGATGATATTAGCTTATAGCTGTTGAAAGATGAAGCACGCCCATGTGTATATTGTTATTATTTCCAGCTTTCTATTGTTGTTCACCTGTGCCGCATTTATATATATATATTAGAAGCGATATCAAAACGTTCGTGGGCTAGTTATGTAGATGGCAGCACAGGGTTTCTATATTGATATATTTTATCAACGGTATATAAATATTTCCTGACTGAAGTCACCAAGCCGGAAGACTTCTTAGCACACCAGGAAAAATTTCTTTCGGTATTTTGTCTGTCGTTACGTCCTGAGCTAAAATTTCGGCGACGTCCCACTTGGCGTATTATATATATGTACATAAAAAACATTGGCATCGTTATCAAGAATATTTGACTGATGAAACTACTCCAGCAGTTCGGCTGCCTCTGCAGACGCTTTTGCAGTCAACCGTTGTCGCTAGTCTCTATTCTCGTTAGAGTCATATGGTAGTGACCTGTCTAGTCTTTGATGTTCTCAGACCAGTATGTGTTCTGTCTGCCTTTCTACGCACTTGCGCATTAGGGCCCTGAAGAATGCTTTTGGACAGAGAAGTGTGTACATACATACATATATATACATATCTGGGCACATACATATATAAATATTTTACTGCGTTTTGCTGTTTCTATTTATCTATATATAAACACACACACATATGCATATATATATACATATAAATACATGCGAACACACACACACACACATATATATATATATATATATATATATATATATATATATATTATATATTCTCACACACACATATATATGGTCTGTAAATAAAATTAGTTATAAGTTTTTAGGTGATAATCTCTCGCACAACTGCGCCCTACACACAATAATGAAGGGGGTTACAGGTGTGGGAAGTTAGGTGGTCAGATGGCAGGGGTGAATTGATCGCAGAAATTGTCTGACAGCCATGACTGGGCTCCTCTGCTTATGTTGCGTGATGTAGAGTCCTGTTACCAGACATACGGTTTTCCAGCAGCCACCCTCTTGACCCAGAGCAGCACTACCTTCTCCAGGCACTTGATGCAAGCCTCTGTGTTGGCACTGAGGCCATGTGGGAAAATGAATGGAGGCATAACATCGTCATGCACGAAATTAAGTCTATAAAATGGTGACAATTTACCCATCAAACCGTATGTATGTATATATATATATATATATATATAACTGGTAGTTTATTTATGGGATGGAGAAGATATATTGTGGGAATTCTCTTAAGGATAAACATATGTCTGAAAATTTTTTATGTATTTGGATAAATAAATAAAGGATTATTATATCTGTTTCCATTGTCTACCTTATTACACTTTCTGGGGACCTACTACATTAGGTATTTTAACTCGTATTAATGCTATGTGGGGTCAGAGCCAAATTTGAGACTGTATTGACATCTATCTGGGCTTGTCTCCTTACTGTGTGTGTGTGTATGTATGTATATATATATATATATATATATATATATATATATATATACAGAGAGAGAGAGAGAGAGAGAGAGAGAGAGAGTACTTGGAATTTACAAAAAGACAAACAAAACAAAAGACGAAGACAGGTGTGTAAACAACAAACAGATGCATTAGTTTAACGCTTGGGAAGTAAGAAAGTCTTTTAGGTTTCGAGCCTACGCTCTTCAACAGAAAGGAACACAGAAATAAACAAAGTGGTGAAAGAAAAAAAGGTTTAGTGGCTAGCGAACAATCATGGCGATATAAATTGATAGATTGATGGATAGAAAGATGGATAAGTCTTATATCTCCCGATTACTTTACAACAGAGACATAATATACACACTTATTTGTATTCAAAATTCAAAAATATTCAGCATATATTATCTCCTGATGAAATAGCTCAAGTCATAATTCACAGTAAAACAATAATTATATTAATATAAATGGCACAATGTTATTTGTTTTCATTCACACTAAACAACAACATTACGCATTTATTTTCCATACATTACATTTATTTGTCTCCATTTCAGAAGGAAAAAAAAATTTGCTTTTACAATTTTATTTATTTAAGTATTTTGTTATTTTTTGTTGCTGATGTTGTTGTTTTTCTTCTCCTCCAGCTCTTCCTTTTCCTCCCTCTCCTTTTTCTCTTTCTTCCTCTTCCTTTTCTATCTCTTTTCCTTGTTGTTGCTGTTGTTTTTGTCGTCGTCGTCGTCCATCTCCTCCTCCCCACCTCCTTTACTCCTTCCTTTACTTTTTCTTCCGCTTTTCTTTACTGTTGTTATCTTCTCCTCCTCCTTATCGCTTTTGTTGTTATAACTATTATTATCATTATTATTTTCATAAATACAAATGTATAAAGACATACAAACATTAATTTAGCGCTCTCTCTCTCTCTCTCTCTCTCTGTATGTATGTATATATATATATATATATATATATATATATATATATATACACATCTATCTATTATCTGTCTGTTTAACTATTTATTCATCCATCCATTCATTCATCCGTCTATCTATCTATCTGTATATATATATATATATATATATATATATATATATATATATACACATACTACCTAAACAGCCACTGAAACTAATAATTATCAATTTATTAATATTTGTCTGAGAAGGAAAAAAACAAAAACAAATTCAAAATATTTCAGACAAAACATTGTAAATCGAAGAAATAGCTAACGTTGAATTACATCTAATTAACGAATATTCCTGGTTTACAATTTTTCAAGAAGGAAAAATACAATAACAAAACAAAACAACAAAAATCGAAAACAACAACAAAAACAATGCCAAAGACAAGGAAGTGAATCGATCTAATGTCTTCGGGGTATTTATGGAATTCTCTTTCTAAGAACTCACCTGTGGACAAATTGTTGTTGGTATTGCCTTTCGTTCGTTCGTTTATTTGTTCGTTCGTTTCTTCTTCTTCTTCTTCTACCGCTATCAGTGACACAGTGTCACTTTGATGGCATGCACTGCTCTCTCACTCAATAATAATAATAAATTCTTTACTGCCCACAAAGGGGCTACACACAGAGGGGACAAACAAGGACAGACAAACGGATTAAGCCGATTATATCGACCCCAGTGCGTAACTGGTACTTATTTAATTGACTACGAAAGGATGAAAGGCAAAGTCGACCTCGGCGGAATTTGAACTCAGAACGTAGCAGTAGACGAAATACCGCTAAGCATTTCGCCCGGCGTGCTAACGTTTCTGCCAGCTCGCCAATAACAATAATAATAATAATCCTTTCTACTGGAGGCACAAGGCCTCAAATTTGTAGAGTAGGGGACAAGTCGATTATATCTACCCTAGTGTTTCACTGGTACTAAAATCGATCGACCCTGAAAGGATGAAAGACAAAATCGACCTCGGCGGAATTTGAACTCAACGCGTAGTGACGGGTGAAATACCACTAAGCATTTCGTCCACTGCACTAGCGATTCTGCCAGCCCACTGCCTTGTTAATAATAATAATAATGATGAAAACAATAATAATAATAATAATAATAAAAAAAAAAAATATTCAGACAAATACATAACAAAAACACCAGGACTTACAAATATATATAACATACAGAAAATTGCACTACTGGGTACTGCACACATTCTACGCAAAACACTTTCAATACAGTAAACATAAGAGCACCACAGCAAACCACAGCACATACCCAAGGCGCACAGAGCTGCGCTCGGTAGTGAAGTGAAAGCACGTTATAAAAATAAAACTACTGAATAATAATAATAATAATAATTTCAAATTTTGGTACAAGGCCAACAATATCATAGGAGGGGTAATTCGTTTCCATCGACCCTAGTGTTCATCTGGTACTTGTTTTATCGACCCTGATAGGGTGAAAGCAAAGTTGACCTCGGCGTCATTTGAACTCATAACGTAAAGACGGACGAAATGCCGCTAAGCATTTTCTCCGACGTGAAATCGATTCTACCTGCCTGCTACCATAGTCTGTCTAAATACTACTACAATTTAAAATTTTATGTACACCCTGGGTCAGCCAACCTAAGAGTAGATAATTTCAATGATACATAGTTATCTTTGTTTTGACGATTCAAATCATCAATAGTGCACAGTAAGATCAATGGATGTGATAGTCCGTATATTTTAGAATGATGATATCATACGCTTTATCATTGTCCATATGAGAATCCATCTTCCTATGCAGAGAAATTTCTGACGACGAATTTTCCGCACAAGCTCTTAGGTAAACTGGGCCAGCGAAAAACTGAATTTTAAAATAATTGTAAAGTGTAGACAGAATGAAACAAGATATCACAAAAGAAAAATAATTTGGATGCCTTGGGTAAATTCTTCAATGAGTGGTCTATAGAAAAAGATTTGTTTACCAGATGTCATCGAAACAATACTAATAATATATATTTGTTAAAATTTGCATTTATATGAAATTCCGATATACACAAATTTTATCAAATTTATTCGATCAGCTACTGTAATATATTGTTCGAAATATTTTTCACAAACTATTGACCTCTAGATAGGTTACAGTCAATAATTTCCTTGTCAATGTTCTGTTTATCATATTCGTTTTTTTAATCAATTTTATTATTTTTTTATATTTTTTAAAATCATTTTTATCCTGTTTTTTTTTTTTTCTTGAAGATATTGAAGACAATAATTATTCAAAAAACATTTTCTTTGCTCCATAGTCAAATTAGAAGAAAAGACGTTACGAAGAACAAAACTAATGCTATCTCTGTATTAATATTTTTATAGAAATAGCAAATGAAAAATTATTCAAATTGATTCGAAAGTGGGGGGAAGGTAGCTTTAGAAATTTCGAATATTCATATTTTTTTCACTTAGTCGTAAGAGAATGTCGAATTGACATGCAACATTTATATGTGACATAAATCTAGTTTACTTTCCGATTTTTTTGGTTTCTGGCTTTGTTCCAAATATATATATATATATATATATATATTTGTGTGTGTGTGGATGTATGCATGCATGTATGTATCTATCTATGCATATGTGCTTGTGTCTTTGTATACACACACACACACACACACACACACACACACACACACACACACACACACACACACACACACACACACACATATATATTTCAGTACAGATATTGTGTGTGCTTACACATTTAATTCTACATTTATGCACACACACACACGCACGCACACACCCACTCGCAAACACACACATACGCAGACACAGTTATGTATGTGTATATATATATATATATATATATATATATATATATATATATATATATATATACAGAGAGAGAGAGAGAGAGAGAGAGATGTGTCGAGAGAGATATACATATATAAGTATATATGTATGTATATGTATGCGTGTGAATACGCTGGATGCATGTACATACGCAACATCTCTATTGCAATTTTAAAACATAATCAGACACACACACACACACTTACTCACACAAATGTTTGTTCATGTTTTTATATATATACACATACATAAATATATATAAACATATGCATACGTACACACACATGCACACACACACATATACACACACGCACACAATACAGTAAATATATAATACATGGTATATTCATTGAAACTGATATAATTTTTTTCCGGGCGTCTTATCTTCACTGACAGAATATTGAACAAAACGGATTCATTGCCAAGTTATAAACTTATTGATGGATTAATAAACGGACGCAAAAGGTCGTTATTATTTGAATTCTGATATCCATAAGATGCACAGGACGAACAGATACGATAGACAAAGGAGTCATACTAACGTCTATGTAATTATCGAAGAAATAAGAAAGTAACTTTTGTTGTATCAGACATAAGCCTCAGTTATTCAGATTTACTATTGTATATCCGCTGATTATTGAGTGCTCGGGTTTTTCTTATTTGGACCAATTCGCTATCCTCTTCTCCATTGGTTTTTTAGTATCAATAGCTAAACTCTCCGAGGATTTGGACTATAAGCGTGCATTTCGAGCTTCAGTGGCTCAAGCTACCAGGCGTACTAGCAGGCTGGTGCTAGGAGGAGATCGCGGTTTTCTTTGAGAAACAGGCGAAACCCCTCGGGGTCGGCTACCGGCACGTCAATGTCCCAATCACAATAAGTACTTGGATTTTCTTATTAGCAGTGTGTTGTATTCATGGGACCAACTTGCAAACCTCATACCTATTGGTCCTAAAATTCATAGCTAAGCACTCTGAAGGGCTGGCCCACAAGTGTGCACTCTGTGCGTCAGTGGACCAAGCCAGCAGTCGCACTGACAGGAGTTGCTGATCCTAGGAGACCACTGCTCTCCTCAAAGAGCAGAGGGAACTTCTTGGGACAAGCTGTTGACGCATCAATGCTTCGATCGCCCCATGCTTATATAATTGTAAATGCGTGCCATATGACATATGTTGGTAACACTCAAAGATAGGCCTTGGCTATTTTCATTTAATATTATTTGCCCGCTGGTGATTGAGCGCTCAGATTTTCTTATTCATGGGACCGATTTGCTAACCTCTTATTCATTGGATTTAATATCCATAGCTAAACTCTTCGAGGAGCTGGACTACAGGCGTACAATTCAAGCTTCAGTGACCCAATCTAGCAGGCGCACTAGCAGCGGCTGATGGTCCTAGGAGATTGCAGGGGATCTTCACATGGCAGGCTACCGGCACGTCAATGTCCCGATTGCCCCGAGTGGTCGGATTTTCTTCTTTGCAGTGTGTTGTATTCACGGGGCCAACTTGCAAAGCTCATCCCTTTTGGTCCTTAAATTCATAGCTAAGCACCCCCAAGGGCTGACCCACAAGCGTGTAGCTTGTGCCTCAGTAGACCAAGCTAGCAGGCGCACTGGCAGGGATTGCTGGTCCAGGGAGGAGTAGAAGGAACTTCCTCGAGAAATAGGGGAAACTTCTCAGGGCAGGCTACCGGCACGTCAATGTCCCGATCGACCCATGCTTGACAGGAAAAAATTACATAATTATAAATACGTGCCATATGACATATTTTAGCAACACTCAGATTGGTTTTGGTTATTTTCATTTGATATTATTTGCCCACTGATTATAGAATGCTGGTTTTTCTTATTTGTAATGCATTGATTTCACGGTAACGATTTGCTAAGCTCACACCATTGATCCTAACATCCGTTGTTAAGCATTCCGAAAATTTGGTCCACATGCGCACAGTTCGAGCTTCAGTGACCCAAGACATTAGGCGCACTGACGGCGGTTGCTGATCCTAGACGGAAATAGCGCTTCTCCTCGAGAGGCAGGGGAAACCTCTCAGGGTAGACTTGCCGATTCGTTAATAACCCGATCGCCCCGTTCTTGTTAGGCAAGACATAGTAATTGTAAATGCGTGCCATATGAATCTACATATTTTAGCAGCGTTCGCGGAAAAGCCTCGCTTATCATGATTTAAAATCGTTTGCTCGCTGGTGATTGGGTGTTCGGATTTTCTTAGTAACAAAACGTTGATTTCACGGGACCGATTCGCTATTGTCATACCTAGTAGTCCAAAAATCCATAGCTGAAAGTACATTACTGTAAATGCGTGCCATTTGAACACTCACAGATAAGACAGATAATCCGTGATTATTCTGATTTAATATCGTTTATCCGCTGATGTTTGAGTGTTCGTATTCTATAGTTGTCAATGTGTTTTATCCACATGGGACCGATCGACTAACTTCATCGCCAGTGGTCTCCCCAAACCATACCTCAAACTCCTTAACACCTGCATCAACAGATTTAAAGCTATGGACACAAATAAGGATTTATTATTCTGATTAAACATGCTTTATCCTGTAACGATAGAATATTCCTCTAGGTGTTCCATCAGTTGGAGTTAAGTCAATGGAAAGAAAAGAAATTCTATTGAGATTTTAAATGCAAGAATATTAATCTTTATCGCCAAGAAGCTGAGTAGTGTCGTCACCACCTGCGACAAAGAAAAGATGTTTAAACCAATTTAAACAAGTCAAAGTTTGTATGAGATATTTTCGAGAATGGCAGTAGCCGTGGTCGTATGATTTTAGGAGCTAGCGAACTTCTGCTGACCCTTTCGCCACAACGTACTCTCACTCTCTCCTCCTGCATCTTGCAGCTCGCCTGAGACGAATCGGCGTCCTGTCCAGGTGGGGAACCTATACACCAATGAAACCGGGAAACCGGCCCTTATGAGCCAAGCATGGCTCGAGAAGGAATAAACAACAACAAAAATAAGATACATGGGACGAACAAATATGATAGAGAAAGGAGCCATATTGGCATCCATGTAATTATCGATAAAAATAAGCCTCGTTAATCCAGATTTACTAATGCTTATCCGCTGATAAGTGAATGCTCGGATTTCTTTTATTAGCAATACGTTGCTACCCTCTTCCTCATAGGTTTTTAATATCCGAAGGTAAACTCTCCGAGGAGCTGCGCCACAGGTGTGCAGTTGGCTTCAGTGGCCCAAGCTAGAAGTCGCACTTGCTTCCCCACCCCAATCGCACTTTTGCAGGCTATTCAAAATACATAAGTGAATATATAATATAGGCACAATGGTAGCATTATTGTAAGAAGCTTGAAGCCCAACTACATGGTTTCGGGTTCAATCCCCCTACATCTCGTTAAGAACAAGTGTCCCCTACTAGAGACCATTTTATAATTTCGTTTTCTCTTCCCTTCTATTTGTTGTTACAGTCATTGGACTGTGTTGTGGAAGGATTCCGACCACCCCTCAAATGATGAAAGGTGGACTGACTCATTGTTATAAAATAAAGAATTGTGAGCGATTGGCAGTTTGGGTTGGTGAGCAGTTGAGAGTCGTGTAATAGTAATAGTAATAGCAACAGTAGTGCGTCGTGTGAATTCTTTCTTTCCCGCTTCCTTCGTTAAATTATATAGCCAACACACAAGTACATAAAAAACCGCGGCCATGCTGGGGCACTGGCATGATGGATTTTAGTAAAACGAAGCGAACACGGTACATAATTACCTGGTACTTATTATATTAGTCTCTTCTGACGGACCAATAACTTACGCCGACGTAAACATATAAGACACGGTTGAGGACAAACATAGTCCATACACATGTAGATACATTTATGTAAATCGCGGGCTTCTTTCAGTTTCCATTTGCCAAGTCCCTTCACAAAACTTTTACCGGCCAGGGTTTACCGTATTAGTCACTTATCCATGTCTTTCAGGATGGAAATGAACCCGGAACCAAGTGGTTGGGAAACAAACTTCTAACCACAGAGCCATGCCTGTCCCAATATCTTCATTATACATATATATATATGTATGTATGTATGTATATATGTATATGTGTGTGTGGATGTGTGTGTGTTTAATTTCCTTATGAAGCATACGAACCACAGAAGAACGCTAATCATAATTCCAGCAGAGATTTTCTAAGGAATCTGTAGCGTTAAACAAGATAAGAAATGATCCTGGGAGGGAGAGACGAAACGAAATTCTAGTGGAGAATACAAAAACCACATTACATCTCTACTCATCGGCCATTACAATATACACTTGATCATTTCCAAGCACACACACTCATATATATATATATATATATATATATATATATATATATATATATATACACAATCATACTATATACATACAGACACATATGTATATACATATATACACATGTTTGTGTATATGGATATATACATGTGTGTGAGCGTGTGTGTATATATATATATATATATATATATATTAATATATATGCAGTTTTCGTTTGCCATATATAGGTATCTCATTATTTACACGGCATTAGAGATCTACGCCATCATTATTTGCGATGTTACCGTCTCTTCTTCTTCTTCTTCTACAAGCTGCTGCTGCTGCTAATCTTCCTCCTCCTTTTCCTGTGAAAATCGATCGAATTTCATAAAACGTGACGTTGATTCGCGAAGGGATATACCTGTTATTTTCCCCGCCTTTTTATTATTATTATTGTTGCTTTTATCATCATGATTATCATCATCACCATCTTCTTCTGCTTCTTCTTGACCTTGTTTTTCTTCTTCATTCCTTCTTCTTCTTCATTCCTTCTTCTTCTTCATTCCTTCTTCTTCTTCATTCCTTCTTCTTCTTCTTCATTCCTTCTTCTTCTTCTTCTTCATTCCTTCTTCTTCTTCTTCTTCATTCCTTCTTCTTCTTCTTCTTCATTCCTTCTTCATTCCTTTTTCTTCTTCATTCCTTCTTCTTCATTCCTTCTTCATTTCTTCTTCTTCTTCATTCCTTCTTCATTCCTTTTTCTTCTTCATTCCTTCTTCTTCATTTCTTCTTCTTTTTCTTCTTCTTCATTCCTTCTTCTTCATATTTTCTTCTTCTTCTTCTTCTTCCATTATGTCCTTCCCACATTTACTTACTTTCAGATACATAAGAACAATTAAGCTGCAACGATAGAACAAAATTTAATATAAAATGAATAACGCTTCTAACATACACTCTCAGTCGTTTACATATGCACACATCGCCACACACGCGTGCACACGCACACGCGCGCGCGCAGTTAACACGCACCCCGCACGCGCACACAGACATATGCATAAACATGTGCAGGCACACAGACATACACACTAGCCATTTCTCTCTCTCTCTCTCTCTCTCACTCGTTCCTTCTGTCTCTCTTTGTCTCCCTGTTACTCTATATCTCTCTTTTTTCTCTCCCACTTCTTCTTTTTCCCCCCTGTCTTTATTTCCCTCTTTTCCCTTTACACACATACACACGTGCATAAAAATACACGCATATATATACACACGCATATTTATATAGACATACATATATACCCGTACATATATACGCATATATGCATATACACATATATATATATATATATACTTATGTACACGTATATGCATATATACATATATATACGTGCATATATATACACGTGCATATATACACACGTACATATATACACGTGTATAAATATATATTGTACATATATACATACATGTACATATATACACACGTACATTATACATATATATACTCGTACATACATACATACATATAAACACGTATGTACATATATACATATATACTTATTCACATATGTACACGTATATGCATATATGCATATATACTTATATAAATATATATATACGTACATACATACAGAGGTACATATATACACGTGCATATATACCCATGTATATATATACACTTACTTATATACATACAAGTACATATATACAAACGTACATATATACACGTACATACAAGTACATATATACACAAGTACATATATATACGTACATACAAGTACATATATACACACGTACATATATACACGTACATAAAGTATATATATGCACACGTACATATATATATATATATATTTAATCTATATTCCATTTAGCATAATGGTGTTCCTTTGTTACATGCTAACCAACTCATTTATTAATAGAAAGCTCGTACGTGTCCTCCATAACAGTCACGATTTACGAAAACTATAAAATTCAGGAAGAATAAATATCTGTGATAGGAAGTATATCACCCAAAACTCTCTGAATAAGTTCTCGATGATAGATTTGTTCAAATTCTCCAGTTCAATGCAACATGCACTTTTTCATAATCGGACAAATTCTTAACCACAATCTAATACGATTGCATGCTCAGTTCTTCAGAAAAATGACCCCCATTAAAGGGCTGATTAAACTGGCATCGAAAGCCTCGCGATCTATTCTTTTTTGTTTTCTTTTTTCGTTTTTGGTGTGTATTTTCTCTTGTGTATAAGCTGTCCGAATGCATTTATGAAACAATTTTCTCAGATATACGTGCGAAATAAAAAAAAAGAACACAGCTTGTTTTAGATGATTGTTATATTCTATTTTAATATATAACGTGGTAAAATATATTGCTGTCATATTTTGGCACGAGGCCAGCAGTTTTGGGAGAAGGAGATGAGTCGATTACATCGACCTGAACGCTCAATAGGCATACATTTTATCGACCCCGAAAGAATGAAAGGCCAAGTCAACAATCGGCAGAATTTGAACTCAGACCGTAGAGAATGGTGAAATGCCGCTAAACATTCTATCTGGCGTGCTAACGATTCTGTTAAAATTTTTCATGCATTTATTCAATTATTTGTCTATCTATTTATCCCTGTTCGTTTATTCATAAAATATATTTGTCAACTAAATGTGGTGGACCTATTAGATGACGATGTTACTGTTGTTTTTAGCCCCAGGAAGACACTTATATCAATCTATCACTTTATAAACCTATCTATATGCTTATTGAATTTAAAAGTTTCAAAATGTAGTTTCTTGCATCTTGGCACCTTGGGCAAGTGTCTTCTACTGTAGCCTCGGGCCGACCAAAGCCTTGTGAATGGATTTGGTAGACGGAAACTGAAAGAAGCCTGTCGCATATATATATATATGTGTGTGTGTGTGTGTGTGTGTGCTTATGTTTGTGTGTCTGTGTTTGTCCCCTCCCCCAACATCGCTTGACAACTGATGCTTATGTGTTTACGTTCCCTAACATAGCGGTTCGGCAAAAGAGACCGAGAGAATAAGTACTAGGCTTACAAAGAATAAGTCCTGGGGTCGAATTGGCCGACTAAAGGCGATGCTCCAGCATGGCTGCAGTCAAATGACAGAAACAAGTAAAAGAATAAAAGAATTATTATTATTATTATTATTATTATTATTATTATTATTATTATTATTATTATTATTATTATTATTATTATTATTATTATTATTATTATTATTATTATTATTATTATTATTATTATTATTATTATTATTATTATTATTACTATTATTATTATTATTATTATTATTATTATTATTATTATTATTATTATTATTATTATTATTATTATTATTATTGTTATTATTATTATTATTGGTGGTGGTGGTGGAAGCAATCAAGCAGAACTTAACAGATACATCAAGTGCAGCTACTGCTATTACAACTACTACTTGGGCGTGTTTTTAGAAGTCATGAATTTGTTCAGTTCTTCAAAACTTTTTAATAGACCATTAACAGTCGGATTTTATTATTGCGAAGAATCAGAGATAAGAATGGATATGTTTTCACCCAATGCAGATTTTTATATTAATATCCTTTCGAATTATGTTACTTTATTTTTTACATGTCTTTGTTTTTTTTAATTTTGTGTTGTTTCGATTCTTTGAAAGAAACATATTAATTCTTTAACGATCAAATACGTGGCAATAAATATATAAGAACAAAAAAAGAAAAGGATGGAATATGAACCAAAAAGTAAGAAGAAAGAAAGCAGAAAATCAAAATAGAGAGATAGAGAATGCATGTTGCGCTTTGTTGCGTATTTGTGAAGGGCTGGTGGTTTGTGACACTTTATCGTTAAACGAATAATATATAAAAATAGAAGTTAAATTAAATGGAAAAAAAAAAACGACTTGGAATTTTTTGTTAAATATTTTTTTTCAGTTTTCAAAAGAAAAGAAAGGAACACGCACTCACACACACACACACACACAAACACACATATATGTATTTATGTTATGTTATGTTACGAATTTAAAATTCGTCTTGTTTATCGCTCCCTTGCAAATATATTTCATCTACATTAATAAACAATATAGAAAAAAACAACAAAAAAAAACACAACAGGAGAGATGGATGAAATATTCATATCTCGATCATTGAAACTAAGGTTTCAATTGCTAATAGCCCGGGATTGTGTCTCGCCGAGTTTAATAACAATCGAAAATTACTTTAAATGTAAAACTTGTAGCGAAACGATTAAATTTTCAATGAATTTGCAATAATCTTATCACTCAGGTCCATCGATTTCAGTTATTCTATTCTACTTTATATATGTGTGTGTGTGTGTGTGTGTGTGTGTGTGTGTGTGTGTGCATATATATATATATATATATATATATATATGTATGTATGTATATGTGTGCATATATATATATATATATGTTGTATTTTTATTTTTTATTTTGCTATAGTTTAGCGTAAATCAAGAAGTTGAGTCCTAGAAGAATAGGTCTATTTGTTGCTATATATAACAAGCGATGCAGTGTAACAAAATTGCTTTAGGAAAAAAAAAACTGTAGCTGTCTTTTGTTAATTTCGTAAACACAGGAGACTGGAATAATGGATGCCCCACTTCCTTATGTTTTTTTTTAATGTTTTTTCAATATAATTTTATTATCATTATATTTTTCTTCAAATTCTGAATTACAATAACAACTGATAATTGATATCTCTGTTATGGACTAAATGTGGTTTATATTAATATTCGATTACCAGCCACCTAGTTCAATAAATGGTATCGATTCTCTTTTAGTGATATATCTCTTCCTCTACGTAAAGTATCGATGTATCAGATCGAAATCAACCGCCATCTCAGTTAAATTACTAAATATCTCCATTCAGTTACCGATTAAATTAAATTTCAGAAAACATCTCCCTTGCCCCTCCTGGCAAGCATTTTTATTAAATATAATCAAAGATTAAGTTTTTTTCCGGATCTTTACGTTCTGAGTACAAATTCCACCGAGGTCAACATGGGCTGGCATCCCTTCACTGTCAATAGAATAAGTTACCAGTTATGTAATTGGGCCGATGTAATCGACTTGTGACCCTCCGCTCATAAATTACTGATCTTGAATCCTGCAAGGTACTGGATTTTCGTTCAGAGGGAATATTGTGACCTGAGTCACTTATACACCATGGAAACCGAAAATCCTGTTTTACGATTGCTAGGACTCAACAAAAATTTGAAAAAGTAAGAAAAGAGTATAATTAATTTTAGTTCACTTCTCTAAATATATCCACCTGCACTTAACTATATGTTTTTCATTTAGTAGAATGCCCTAAGACATTTTTCAACATTATTCCAATTATTCTAGTGCTCCGCAGCCGGTGTGCTATGGAACATTAGTGTGCCACGAGACTGTGCTACGTGTGCCGCAGTATAACCTGGATTTAGTTTTTACCCCATAATTTTAGTTATATATTTAGTTCAAGTGTGCCGCTGAATTTTGAAAAAGACATAAGTGTACCGAAGGTGAAAAGTGGTTGCGGAGCGCTGAATTATTTTATAAGATGTCAATATTTTCATCACACAAGTGCGATCATGAGATTCACATAATTTCACTCTGTAATGTGCACAACATGGTAGCCTTATGATTGAGACGTTTGCTTCACAGAGAGGAGGTATAGCTTCCTTCGAGTTGTATGCTAACTTTGGCAAAAATTAGTTCCTATAGTTCCGGATCAATCTATAGTTTGGAACCAAACACTGATTTGACGAAAATCAGTTTAAAAGATGCAATCTTCGCGCGCGCGCGCGCACATACACACACACACACACACACACACATGCATATACGTGTGTGTGTGTGTGTGTGTAAGTCTGCGTGTTGGTCCACCGATGCCATACACACACACACACACACACACACACACACATTCTATGGGCTAACAAGGCAAATACTTGTTTAATGCAAAGAATCCTCAGCAATTATCAAGCTTGCCTCATAGGACGTCAACGTCTCAGGTACCAGGCAGGATAACTGCTGTGCATTTTCGGCATAAAACCAATAGTAGCCTCGTTAAGCCACAAATAAACAATACTTATCTATTAATTCAGTATTGAGAAATGGTCGATATTACCGCACACACACACACACACTTGTTTGGAATATTATTTTGAATCATGATCGTAGAAAAACCTAGGCTGAAACAAAGCAATCTGTAGAATTGCAGAATACGAAAGCATTGCAACATGGAATTAATAGTTTAGAAATGTTTATCTCGCAATATTTTAATCTTCTACTTATTTTCATTGCTAATTTCTCTGATAATTATTATATGTAGTGAGTTGTAATACATAAACCTATCTAATATATAATCTATAATCGGAACTATATTTAAACATACTGAAATTCTATGTGCTATTGTTTTTGTTTGTCATATTTTTATTTCTTTCTAAATGCCGCATAGAAAAATATTAAGTAATTCTTCAAACATCATTATTTCGAGAGTTTAGAATTTGACAAGAATTACCTTTGGCAATAAATGTCTGAAATTTTCAGACTTGCAATTATCAAGTTGACGTTTATGACTGTAAATTGCTCCATTTTGGTTATAAATTACCGCCATCTTCAATTTGGCATGATGTCAACGTAACTTTCTCGTTTCGTAACCTACACAACGCTAATAAAACCTGAGGCGCAAACTATGATTAAATAAGTACTGTATAGTCTGAAGCTTAACCGAGTATTATACTACTAAATGAAGCAAACTGAGCAGAATGGAAGTTATCCAACAGTTGATATATTTATGTAAACTTCTAAATACTAATATCATTGATATATTTATTATATCAAAACAAACTGCCGTTTTGTCAGAAACATTAGATTTATTAATCATTGTAGTAGATGCAGTGATAGATTAAAAACAAATAACATAAAACGATGTTATTGCAATGGAAGAAAAACTCAATTTTAATAGTTTCAGCTGTTAATATTTTCACATTAAGGAGTTTAGTCAGATGTGACGAGACAGTCTCTTTTGCAGGGACATTAGTTGAAGAAAAAACGGAGCTGAAGGTTAACCCCCCATTGTTAAAGATCGTTGTAGGGACATGGTAACTGATCCATGTCTGGTCAAGGAAAAACCTGACAAGTGTGGAAACTTGAGAAATGATCATTAGTGTCTTAATATTATCGTTAATGAGATCTATCAGAGCCAATAGTCACACAGATCAATGAGCAGCGTTTCGGACCGTAACTACATTCATTGCTGTTGCTTAGCCACGACTTCCTAAATCGACAAAGCTTGTAATCAAAAGCTTTCCGGCCGTGACCAACGATTTCATTCTTACCGACAAAGACTATCCACCAGTACGATAGGAACTGATTTGAGGCAGATGTCGCTGCTATATCTAACAGGTTGAGCGACTCCATTAATCATCAGCCACCAATTAACTTGGCTTCGTTTCAACTCGTTTTTAGGTTTCCTCCTTTGTCTATATAACCTTGACATATGCTAATAAATGTTAGGAATTTATACAAAATTATTCAGATTAATTTATCTAAACCCATAGATATTTCTTTCTAGAACAAATTTCAAAGATTTTCACTCAGTTTCTTACAGAATTAAATATGATTAATTATTTTAGATTTTCATAATCTAAAAACAATAGACAATACATTATAAAGATTTAATCGATGCGAAGAGAAGATTGTGAGTTGCAAGATTATACACATGCATATATATATATATATATATATATATATATATATATATATATATATATATATATATATATATATATATATATATATATATATATATATATATATATATATATATATATATATATATATAATTTGTGTGTGAAGGTGCATGGCTCAGTGGTTAGAGCGTCGGGCTCACAAGCATGAGTTAGTGAGTCCGATTCCAGTACCGGGTTGTGTGTTGTGTACTTGAGCAAGACACTTTATTTCACGTTGTTCCAGTTCACTCAGTTGTGGAAATGGGTTGTGACGTCACTGGTGTGAAGCTGTATCGGCCTTTGCCTTTCCCTTGTGGCATGGAGAGTGTAGGCTGGTATGCATTGACAACTACTGGTCTTCCATAAACAAACTTGCCCGGACTTGTGCCTCGGAGGGAAACTTTCTAGGTGCAATCCCGTGGCCATTCATCGCCGAAAGGAGACCTTTTATGTATGTATATGTGTGGGTATGTATGCGTCTGTGTGTTTGCATGTGTGAGTGTGTGTGTGTGTATGTGTATAATACTTAGATATGCTGGTCAAACAACCTCTACCAGACAAGTCTCGCGCGTGGTCTTCTTGAGCAATTAGCCTATATGTCTATCGAAACTATTTGTACTGAGTTCGAAGCCGAGTGCTGGCACCATGAAAGCAGTACTTGACATAGGTGGAAATTTTCAGCCTGAGAAATCACTCCATCATCGATGGGAAGGAGAATAAGATTGATCCTTAGTACAAAGATTTGGTCAACCACTAGTGTACTTCACATATATATCTTTAATCTTTAATATTTAATTTGTTTCGTCTTCAAAGCTGCGGTCATGCTGGGGCACCACCTTTGACTGTGCTACACCATTGTCTCAAACCTCTTCCGATATGTGGCATTTGGCGAATGAGATTGTTGCCGCTGCTCTCAACTGTGTTTCCGGCTGTGAGCCCCCGCGAGGAGGAAATCCAGTTTTGTTTTGAAGACACCTACATGAACACCATGCAAGTGTGTGTGTGTGTGTGTGTGTGTGTGTGTGTGTGTGTGCGTATGTATAATGAATCAGTTTAAGCAAAACATAGAATAGAGAATCTCCAATTTTATTTTATTCAGTTATTTATTTATGTTCTATTTTCGCCTACGTAACGTTTCCGTCGCTATCAATGTGTATTTTTCGCCAGTTCAGGGACTGAGCTAATGTACGGCAGACATACATTTGGTTACTATAAGTATTACATTTGTGCAAGTCATTGGGTAAAACCGTGAACGCTCATGCGTTGTCTTCCATAGGAGATTTCATAATGTATAAAAATATTTATCTTTCTATCTATCTATCAATCTATCTACCATTTATCTATCTATCTGTCTATCTATCTGTTTATCTATCTATCTACCCATCTATCTATCTATATATATATATATATATATATATATATATATATATATATATATAGAAGCTATAAAAGATTTTACCTGATTGTATGTACACACAAACACACACACATACATACATACATACATACAGACACAAACACACATAGACACAAACACTCAT